>NC_133346.1:3548011-3675511 GCF_030506205.2 Paramisgurnus dabryanus | reverse complement strand
AAAGTGGATACAGGCTTTTTTTCATAGTACTACTATTATTAGAATGTGGAAAACGTAATCGGGGATGCTCTTTTGTGTCTTTAAACACTCGTTTTTTTGGGGTCGACAGCTTTTAAAAACATATTTTTGGGTATTTTGGCTTGTTAGCTGTACACCCTGTTACACAGCAGCTTTTAGGCATTATTCAGTTTTTGTTATAAGCCAGTAATGACAAGGAGGCAGCCTCTCGCAATGCAAAGTCAGTGGAGACAGTTGGATTGTTTTACCCCAGTGGGCGTGGTTTTCAAATTAGCATAGCTGCACTCTGTCTCTATAGATATGATTATGCAAATTATTCCCGCCTCTACTCCGTACGACAACTTGGACCATAGATATGAATATTCAAATTAGTCCCATCTCTACTCAGTTCCACAGCTAGGACCATAGATATGAATATTCAAATTAGTCCCACCTCTACTCAGTACGACAACTTGGACCATAGATATGAATATTCAAATTAGTCCCATCTCTACTCAGTTCCACAGCTAGGACCATAGATATGAATATTCAAATTAGTCCCACCTCTACTCAGTACGACAACTTGGACCATAGATATGAATATTCAAATTAGTCCCATCTCTACTCAGCACCACAGCTAGGACCATAGATATGAATATTCAAATTAGTCCCACCTCTACTCAGTATCACAGCTATTACCATAGATATGAATATTCAAATTAGTCCCCGCCTCTACCCTGTACCACACCTTGGACCATAGATATGAATATGCAAATTAGTCCCCGCCTCTACCCTGTACCACACCTTGGACCATAGATATGAATAAGCAAATTTGTCCCCGCCTCTACCCTGTACCACAGCTAGGACCATAGATACGAATTTGCGAATTATTCCCCGCCTCTACTCATTACCAAAACTTGGAACATAGATATGAATATGCAAATTGGTCCCCGCCTCTACCCAGTATCACAGCTAGGACCATAGATATGAATATGCAAATTAGTCCCCGCCCCTACCCTGTACCACAGCTTGGACCATAGATATGAATAAGCAGATTAGTCCCCGCCTCTACCCAGTATCACAGCTAGGACCATAGATATGAATATGCAAATTAGTCCCCGCCTCTACCCTGTACCACAGCTTGGACCATAGATATGAATAAGCAAATTATTCCCCGCCTCTACCCAGTATCACAGCTAGGACCATAGATATGAATAAGCAAATTAGTCCTCGCCTCTACCCTGTACCACAGCTTAGACCATAGATCTGAATAAACAAATTAGTCCCCGCCTCTACCCAGTATCACACCTTGGACCATAGATATGAATAAGCAAATTAGTCCCCGCCTCTACCATGTACCACAGCTTGGACCATAGATATGAATAAGCAAATTAGTCCCCGTCTCTACCCTGTACCACAGCTAGGACCATAGATATGAATTTGCGAATTAATCCCACCTCTACTCAGTACCACAACTTGGACCATATATATATATAAATATGCAAATTAGTCCCCACCTCCACTTTTTCGCAACACTTTGGACCATAGATTGAATGTAAATAGATGCTGCATTCTGCAGTTTTAAAGTCAGGTTTCACACAATGCATGCATGAACTGAGCCTTTGCAGGACTCATTTTTTTGCATTCACGCCAGCCGCGGTAGAGGCATCAAGCGCGAGAGATTTTAACGTTAAGTCAATGTTGATGCGCATCTGGAGGTCTCGCGGCGCGAATGAGGCGTTTGGCGCGGTACACGCGATTCCGCCTCATTCGCACGTCTGAGCATTGTGGCGAGAAACGCGCAAGTTGAAAATTTTGAACTTTGGCGGAGAAATGCCCCCGCGTTAACCAATCAGGAGCTTGCTCTAGTAGTGACGTGATTACAGGAAGCGAGCTGAGTCGCAGTAGCCTATGAAAGGCCCTCCCATGACGCGAATTTCTGCGTGAATGTCTCAATGACTAGAATTTCATGCGCGAATGAAGCCAGTAAACTCAAAAAAATGTTCAAACGGGAAACTAGATGCAGTAGACGCGAATTTGACGCCTCAAGGCTGGTGTGAACCCACGGTAAGCGTTCCATGCGCATTTATATAGATCAGTGGTTTATACACTTTTGTTTTTTTGTACTTGTTGTCAGTTATTTTCTACTTTTTAAAAATTAAAACGAATAAAAAAAATGCTATATCTTTATTTAAAATATAATACGCATTTTTATTAAACAATGAATAAGCAACCAACATTAAATAAATATGGCAAGCAGCTGTTTTGTTCTTTTCATTATCAACAAACATAATAAACATGACAAATGTGACAAACAGTAAGAAAGTAAACCTTACCGTTTCACACTACAATCAATACAGCCACACAGGTGTAAGGGTTTATGACGAATCTCTGCGACAGCTCCCTGACGCATGGTAATTACGTCAGTGTCCGAAATCGCTCACTTATTTTCGTTTACCACTTCCCCAAATAGTGGACTCAAATGTCATTTGCTATATAGAGAATAGTGAACGAGGAAGCGGTTTCAGATGCAGCAAATATATATGACTCAAACCACTGATCCACTCGTTTAATTGTGTTGATATGACTGGTTACATCTTTGTGACGTAGGAAACAAAAGCAAATTCAAACCACAGGAATGAGACTGTCTTGGGAAAACAAAAATTTTATGGAGAAAATATTCCGTAAGGGTGTTTGCACATTATTAAAAACACCACATAGACATATAAACAATAATAACATCTTATTTTTCACCTTAGGGGGGGACTTGAAGCTAAACATTTTTAAAAAATAAGGAATATATTGCTATAAGTGAGTGTTGTGTTAAGTGTGCTGGCTGTTTTGACTGCTCATGTTAAGTGTTTGTGTGCAAGATATTTTGTGTTTAGTCCACGATCACTCCGCCCGGGGATGTGTAGGCTTTGAATTTAATGTGAAGTAATTGCTGTGTTTCCAGTGGTACCCATGGCTACATGGCACCTGAGGTTCTGCAGAAAGGAACGGCGTACGACAGCAGCGCCGACTGGTTCTCCCTGGGCTGCATGCTGTTTAAACTCTTGCGAGGGTAAGGCTCATGAATTCTTTATCTCTCTCTCTCGCTCGCTCTCTTTGAGTCTTTCTCTCTGATTCTCTCACCTGTTTGATGTGGAGTGTAAAGTTTAAATGTCAGAGGTTTGGAGGTCAGCCTGCAGACATCACAGAGCAGAAGAAAGGGGGCGAGAGTGGGAGTGGAGACCGCTGAAACGGTTGCTAGGTAGAGGGTGGGGGTACTAGAGAAAGATGTAATGGGGGGCGGCCGGGGCACGTATTTCCATTGAAGGACGTGTTTGTGTCGCACACTTCAAAGCAAAAAGTAAACGGGTCAGAACAGGCCTAAAAAGGCTACAGAGCGCATGTTTGGAATGACAAATGACTTGTAGTGTTTTACAGTATGTGTAGTGTGCACAGTATGCACTACAGTAGACAAAAGCACACAATTTAGTATCCTTGCACAAGTTGACCTTGCACTTACGTTGTGATGAAAGTTTAGTTTTTATCATTTACTCACACCATCCCAGATGTATGACTTTATTAAAATGTTATGTTATCTTCTTCAGGGTTCCCACGGGTCCTTGAAATCCTTGAAAGTTTGTGAATCTGGGGGGGATTCAAGGCCCTGGATAATATCATAAGCACACGTGCTAAACTGTTCACTTTAAATGCTTAAATCTTCTGTATGTGAATGTTGATATATACCAAAATGCTTTTTTGCATAGTTGTGTTTGACACATGAAAACGTCTTGGGTTACGTATGTAGCTGTTGTTCCCTGAGAAGGGAACGAGACGCTGCGTCTCCCTTGCCATACTTTCTGCGTCCCTGTAACGCCGTATTTGGCAATATTTCAGATAGCGATATACTTCCTGGCTTCCGCGTCACCTTGTCTTTGTTGTTAAGCCTCATCATTGGTTGAATTTGATATACACATTCAGACGCACCCTGGAGGCGTGTCCAAAGTGTCACCGCAGTGACGCAGCGCGAGTTCCCACAAAGGGAACTGTAACAATGTATCTTAAAAGGTAACACGATGTAACCTTATTCTCATTTGTTAATGTGTCCCCACATTTAGGCCTTGAATTTGAGGGTATTGGACTTGGAAAGTCCTTGAAAGGTCCTTGAATTTGAAGTTACTAAAATTTGAAGTTACTACCTTTTGGGAGCCAGAATCCAATATTTTTTTTAAACCAGGTCCCAGAATGGATAAATAAAAAACAATGTTGATCTTTATATAGGCTAAAACCCCATGTCAAAGAGCTGAAATGTAACTTGTTGCAAAGACACACATCCTTGCTTTTAAACCTCCCTTAAGATTTGTTTCTGCCATTTTTTTACACCTTACACATTTCTTTGGATGACTTAAAAAAATTGTTCAGATACGGAAAGCACTGGGTTCATTTGGATGTGACCTAAGACAAGAAAAGGTTGTCAATAGCTGAGATCGAAAAGCTTTTGGTCTCATGGAAACCCCTCACCTGTAACCTGGAGCCCTTTGTAAGATTTTGTATCTCCCATTTACTTTACAGTAACTTGAACTCTATTTTGTCTCCTGTTTATATAGGCACAGTCCATTCAGACAGCACAAGACCAAAGACAAACACGAGATCGACCGCATGACACTTACCATGGTAAGGAGCAGACTTATATTTGGTGGTCATATCGGGAAAGCATCAATCACTTTTTTCCTCAAATAATGACATTATAAATGCATTTGTGATAATTACATACATATAACTTTGTGTAATTTATAGATATGCAAAAAGGTGTGGCCGTTCACTTTAACCGTTCCTCGTGGCTCTTTTAAGTTAAATGAAGCATATCACCTTGAAACAAGAGATTGATAAACAAGCCACAACTTTCCATAGAAGTAAAGAGGGAACTCCACCTGTGCTTTCACACCCAATGTTTAAACAAGGGAATACTAATAAAGATGATTTTGCATTCGTGCTTTGCATTCACTGTTTTCTTAACTTTACCGTAATTTAGCTCTCCATAAACTGCCAGGCTCTCCTGTAAAATGATCTGATGAAAGGAAATCCCTCTTTACTCATTTGGGACGGTTCATAATTTCCCTTGCAATTTGAATCAGAGCTTTGTTTCGAAACATAGTGAATTGTCTACATCGGAAACACTTTAGAGACACTCCCAATTAAATTCAAAGCAAAAATTGATAGCTCTTTGTGGTTAAAGGATTAGTCAATTTTCTTAAAAAAAATTCCAGATAATTTACTCACCACCATGTCATCCAAAATTTGATGTTTTTCTTTGTTCAGTCGAGAAAAATTATGTTTTTGTGGAAAACATTCCAGGATTTTTCTCATTTTAATGGACCCCAACACTTAACACTTAACAGTTTTTTTCAACGGAGTTTCAAATTACTCTAAACGATCCCAAACGAGGCATAAGGGTCTTATCTAGCGAAACGATTGTCATTTTTGACAAGAAAAAAAAAAATATGCACTTTTGAACCACAACTTCTCGTTTATCTCCGGGCCTGTGACGAGCGTGACGTAGTGACGTAGAAAAGTCACGTGTTACATATATGAAACGCACATTTGCGGACCATTTTAAACAATAAACTGACAGAAAGACATTAATTAGTATCATTCGACATACAACAACGTCGAAACATTCCTCTTTCTCCACACTTGTAAACACTGGGGGCGTAGTTTCGCATTCGTCTTCCGTGACCTCTTGACGTGATGACGTATTGCGTGAGGTCGCGCGGGCGCATCACAGGACCACAGATAGATGAGAAGTTGTGGTTCAAAAGTGCATATTTTTTTATTTTTCTTGTCAAAAATGACAATCGTTTCGCTAGATAAGACCCTTATGCCTCATTTGGGATCGTTTAGAGTCTTTAAAAACTCGTTGAGTTAAGTGTTAAGTGTTGGGGTCCATTAAAGTCCATTTAAAATGAGAAAAATCCTGGAATGTTTTCCTTAAAAACCATAATTTCTTCTCGACTGAACAAAGAAATGACATGGTGGTGAGTAAATTATATGGATTTTTTTAAAGAAAATTGACTAATCCTTTAAAGTCAAAGTCCCATAATGCATTGTGACAAACTTAGGTTAAAGGGGTAGTTCACCTAAAAACGAAACTTGTGTCATCATTTACTCACTCTCATGTTGTTACAAACCTGTGTAAATGTTTTTGTTCTGATGAACACGAAGGAAGATATTTTGTTACCAAACTGCTCAGAGGCACCATTGACTTCCATAGTATTCCTTTATCCTACTGTTGAAGTCAATGGGGCTTCTGATCGGACATATCTTTGTGTTAGTTAGAAGAACAAAGAAATTAAAACAGGTTTGTAACAACATGAGAGTGAGTCCTTTAAAACATTTGTTGAGTGATGTAACGGTTATCTATTTCATCCAAGATTTGTTGGTGATGTGCAAAAGTGCTCATTTGAATATTAAGTTGCTAGCTTGGCAATATGCTAACATCATGATCCATTGAAATCAGTCCAACTTCAAACTATTGTGTTATTAGTCCGGCCTGCACGAGTAAACTCGGTGCAAATCACGACACAGTTATTGGTTTAGACGAGTTCTATCTCATAAATATTGCTCAAAAACCAGTGACACATTTGTAATCTGTAGCCACACAGCTAACACTAAAATCACTGTAATTTATGAAGTTTAAATCAACTTTTCAAACCAGAAGAGCCAAATGGTCCCAATAGGCGCAAAGATGACTAGTTTCCACTTTGTATTATAATTTGTGACAGCTATTACTGTTTGAAGCAATGTGTAACACGTATATATCAGTTAACTTCATTAGAAATGTGTTGTTGACCTTCACAACTCTTTAATTTCATTAAGAATTTTCAAGAGTTTGGAAGGTTTCTTGTGAAACAAACTCTTTAAAACCACGCAATCAGATTGTGTTAAGATTAGCCCACATTTAGTCCCTTTGCAGAAGTACATGCATCGTGCATAGCTCAACTTGTACAGCGTTGTGTTTGCTGTTAATGGGTTCGATTCTTAGGGACATACTGATTAAAAGTAAACCTAAAAACGCACACAGGAAAATGCATGCTTTTGATGCATTTTAAGACGTTCACCTTTGTTGCCCTAGTAAATGTTAACCCAGTCAAATGCGCCGCTGTCATTACCAATTACGTAAGCGATCGTGTTGTATTGATAGTCCTCACACTCATTTGTGTAATGGTGAGGATATTTAAATAACCTTAAGCTGTAGTGCCTGTGGTTATATTAATGCTTTGTTGATCAAGTCAAGTTTGCTTGTCTTGCACATTTACATTTGACTGCTAATGAATGTTCACTGTAACCGAAGAGGATTGCTAATGAAAGGGAAGCAAACACAGTCGGGGAAAGTTAAATACAAGCCATAAAACATGCTGTAATGTTTAATGTGACATCAATCAAACTCACAAGCTGCTTACTGATCCTCTTCTATCTTTTTTTTAACAGAATGTGGAGTTGCCCGATTCGTTCTCACCTGAACTTAAGTCTCTCCTGGAGGGACTCTTACAGCGAGATGTCGCCAAAAGATTGGGCTGTCTTGGACGGGGGTAAGTTAGGGCGCATGACTGGGCCGTACATCTTCAATGTTGGGTATGTTATACTGCTCTTGGATAAGTCTGTTTGTTTACAGAGGTTGTATCGACTGGAAATCTTTATCAGAAGTGGTGGTGGGCAACGATTAATCACGATTAATCGCATACAAAATAGTTTTTGCATAATTTATTAGAAATAAAAAAAAACATTGAGATATAACAAAAAATTCTGAAATGTGTTTGTAAAATGTATAGTTTTTAAATATGCATTATAATTATACACACACACACGGTTAGATATTTTGCAAAAACTCTTATTTTGGATGCGATTAATCGCGATTAATCGTTGTCCACCACTACTTACATTTTCAATCATTTAAAGTAGAGATGCACTGATATGAATTTTTCCACCAATAACCAATTATTCTGACTGATATCTTCCTATATTAATAGTTTGGTGGTTATTAAATGCATTAACTAAATTCTGAAAATTAAATATACTGAATGTTATTCATTCATTTAATGATCAATAATATTGAAGATTAAACTAGTGATGTTTCTACATACATTTTCTATACACAGATCTCAAATTCATTGCATGTTCCTGTTATCTTTTGAATATATCGGCCTTAACTATCGGCTGTTTTTAAACTATGGGCTCATAGTGTAAAAAATTGCCGATACCGATTATTGGCCGATATATCGGTGCATATCTCATTTAAAATGCTTTCTGCTTTTCCATGAGAGCAGTATTAGACACACAAAACAGATAGGGATGTCAAATGATTGCCAAAGATTATTTGTTGTGCACCTTCTTTATGTAAAATTGCTTAAAGTGCGTGACACATCTGTAAGTGTTTGATCATTTAAAAGTATAGAAAGGAAAAGAGCTTGCTGGGAATGGTGTTGCTGGTTTTGAATTGCTGCCACCTGCTGGTCAGAAGTGGTTATGGTCATCTGAATAAGATCTTTATTTTGCACGCTGCAGGGCATCAGAGGTGAAGGAGCATTTGTTTTTCAAAGGAATCGATTGGCAGCAAGTCTATCTTCAGAAGGTAAGGCCATTTACTTTGAAAGCTGTTTTGTTTAAATGTGTTGTTTGTTCTGGGGAGAAAACATTTTCACTTCTTTATATTGTACAGTCAGTCAAAAAAGGATTACGACACACAATCTAAACAATTGGTAAGAATGATGGAATGATAATCCAGAAACAGATTAGTGTATTGATCTAGATCTTAAATGCTTTTTAGCGGTAGTTCTTTGAAAGGGGTGAATTTAAAGATGCAGAGATGTTTTAAATGTACAGACTAGATATGACATTTTTCGCCTATTATTCAGACTGATATTTTGGTGGCTTTATTAACTGGCATTAACTAAATTCAGAGTTAAAATTTCATAAATGTTATTCTTATTAATTCATATAATGATAATTAATATTGGACATTAAACTTGTAATGTTTTTTTAAATTTTCAATACACAGAGCTCAAATTCATTGCATTTTCCGGTTCACTTTTGATTGACAGCATATATCGGCCATGACTATTGGCTGTTTTTAAACTTTCGGCCAATAGTGTAAAAATTGACCGATACCGATTATTGGCCGATATATCGTTGCATCTCTACACTGCAAAAAATGACTGTCTAAGTTAGTATTTTTGTCTTGTTTTAAGCACAAATATCTAAAAATTCTTAAGTCAAGATGCATTTTCTTGATGAGTAAAACGACCCTAGAAAATAAGTCTAGTTTTTAGACCAAAAATGTCAAAATGTAAGTGATTTTGTGCATAAAACAAGAAAAAAATCTGCCAATGGGGCAAGCAAAATTTCTCAAATTTTTCTTGAATTGAGTGTTTAAGAAAAAAAATTTTTTTTCAATATTTTTTTACTTCCCCCATTGGCAGATTTTTTTGCTTGTTTTCAGCACAAATTGTATGGTTTTTTTTTTTTTTTTTCTAAAAACTAGACTTATTTTCTTAGGTCATTTTGCTCATCAAGAAAATACATATTGATTGAAGAATTTTTTTGGTATTTTTACTGAAAAGAAGACAAAAATACTACGAATTTTTGTTCCTGAAAATCATTTTTTGCAGTGTAGACATAATGCAAAAAAAATGACTTTCTTACTTATTATTTTTGTCTTGTTTCTCGTACAAATATCTAAAAGTTCTTAAATAGAGATTTAAGTATTTTCTTGATGACCAGAAATAAACTAAGAAAATAAGACTAGGTTTTAGACATGTTTTGAGCACAAATGCACTTAAATTGTATGGACTTATTTTCTTAGGTCATTTTACTCATCAAGAAAATCTAATTGATTTAAGAATTTTTAAATATTTGTCCTGGAAACAAGACAAAAATACTAAGCAATAAAGTCATTTATGGCAGTGCAGTTAGCAAAATAAATCTTCCCCAAGATGTTGCATCTCCGAGCATCACTAAAGTACTACCTTTTTATCAAATTTGTTTGCCTTCGACTATGCATTTCAAGGCTTGCATTTTAACCGAAGTCGTGTGCTGTACAGACAACCTACCAAAATATGTTTTTAAGTAATATTGATTCTCTGTTGGATTACAGTATGCCCCACCCCTCATTCCTCCGAGAGGAGAGGTCAACGCTGCAGACGCCTTTGACATCGGCTCCTTCGACGAGGAGGACACCAAGGGAATTAAGGTAATAACCAGTAACAAGTTAGTAAAAAGTAAACCGTTTTGACTTGTCGTGAATTCGGCCACGTCAGATTTGAACTGGTGATGTGACATTGTTGATAAAGTGCATCTTCCAGGGCAATTCCATGCAAATGTCAACCTTATTATGAAAAGTAAAAATACCCAAAGTTTGAACCATTTGAATTTTCACATGCATAACATAGAAATGTCACGTCCACAATGTTTGCTTTTTACTTATAAATGCACATAAAAAAAATTAATATATATGAAATTTTCTTTGAAGAGCTGTCTTTTCTCCATTTGTTAGGTATTATTGCATCTGGTGTCTTTCAATTCACATAAAACATGAGTATATAGACTGATATTTTTCAGATTTTATCATCAGGGGTGTAGGAAAATATAAACAAATGCTTTAATATGTTGGTAATAAATGCATTCTCTATGAAATTTTGACTGCAAATGTCACACTTGAAAATAACGCTGGAGTTGTTCTCTGTCGTTCTGTCTCTCAGCTGCTAGATAGCGATCAGGAGCTTTATAAAAATTTTCCTCTGGTGATCTCCGAGCGCTGGCAGCAGGAGGTGGCCGAAACGGTGTACGATGCCGTCAACAGTGACACGGATAAGAACGAAGCACGCAAACGGGCCAAAAACAAGCAGCAGGGACATGAGGAGGGTGAGGCACTTACTGCAATTATTGGTTTGCAATAGACCACAGAAATGTACAGAAATTTTTTTGTTTTAATTATTGTACATTTTGTAATATTAAAGATTTAGGGGCGGTTTTCCAGACAAGGCTTATCCTAGTCCCAAACTAAAATGCATGTCCGAGTTGCCTCTATTTAGAAACACATCCGATATATCTTAACTAGAGCTGTCAAAAGATTAATCGCGAACAAAATAAAAGTTTGTTTTTGCATAATATATGTGAGCACTGTGTGTAATTATTTTGTATAGAAATACACACACATTATGTATTTAAGAAACTTTTTTAGTTTACATACATACATACATACATACATACATACATACATACATACATATATATATATTAGATTTAGATTTAGATTTTAATATATTTTATTTATTTAGATTTTAATATATTTTATTTTATATATAAATTAAACAATATATACATAAATTGTTTTTAAAATTTCTTAAATGTATATGTGCGTTTATATATACTTAATAATTCCACAGAATAAACACGCAAATATATTATGCAAACACAAACTGTTATTTTGTATTCGATTAATCGCGATTAATCTCTGTGCAAACCAAATTAAACCATTTTATTTTGTATATAAATGTAAAAATGTATATACATAAATAACATTTTCATTTTTTTAAAATGTATATGTGTGTTTATATAAACATATAAACACACATATTATATATAAACACGCAAATATATTATGCAAACACAAACTTTTATTTTGTATGCAATTAATCGTGATTAATCTCTGTGCAAACCAAATTAAACCATTTTATTTTATATATAAATTTATATACATAAATAACATGTTTTTTTTAATTTTTTTAAATGTGTATGTGTGTGTTTATATATACATAATAATTCCACAGAATAAACACGCAAATATATTATGCAAACACAAACTTTTTTTTTGTATGCGATTAATCGCGATTAATCTCTTGACAGCCCTAATCTTAACATATATCAGTGCCATTGTTTTGTCTCAAGATGCACACCAGTATTGTTTTTTGTAAGGAATGTTTGTAAAAACGACTTAAATGTCTTAATATAACTAAGGCTTAGTCCTGGATTAATCTAAACCCTGTCCCGGAAACCGCCCCGTTATATTTAATTTGGTTTGCACGGTTAAAACAGGAAAACTGGTCTTTATAAATTGCAAAATACTGTTTGCAAATTTCCTGTTTGCTTTTATTTGACCTGTTTACAGATTTCAACAGACTAGCATCTTGACACATCTTGTATTTCGAGTTTCACAGGGGTCAAGCAGAGATATTGAGAAATATTTTTCATGAATCTGGTCGAGGCGACACGCTGTCTGCAGCGCTCGATCACTTAGAGGTTTAAACTTCCCTGAAAGATAATGTTTTTCCGGGGAAACTCCCGTTTGCATTAAATCATTAGCAGTCAATGCAACAGACAAGCAGTAATTTCACGCAGCGGTGCGTAAAGTAGAAAATGGCTTCTGGTACGGCAGTGCTAAATTCTCCTCCGTGAATTAAAGACTCGGAGTGACGTCGACTTCCACAGTTCCCGCGTCACTTCCGTAAATGACCTCGCACGGAGTGCTGGTACCGCATGCTTCCCTCAAGGGGACGGCACACAGCACCCATCATATGACCGCTTGTGTGGAGGTCAGAAATAGATCTTTGTTATTGGCGAACGCTGAACCGATTATATGCATCTCAAATCCGACATGCATGGGAGTTGTGCCTGGGCTGGAATTTATGTTGGTTCTCATAGTTAAAGCCAAAATGTGAACTCTGTCATCATTTACTCACCGTCGTGTCATTCCAAACCCCCGACAGGGATTGTTTGAAAGATGTTAGACAGAATGAAAGTGAAACGAGACAGAGGCAACAAAGCACCGTTGTTGTTGCACTTCTGCAAACGGTGCGTCATGTAGATGTTCACAAAAGATTGTGCTTATAATTAATTAAATTGTCATTTTTGGAGCACAATTGGACTTTTATTGTATAAAACAGAGCAAAGATTTTCTAGAGCAATTCCTTTTGAGAAAATAAATCATGTGCGTGTTTGAAATTACAAGAAAGTAAGTGAAGGATGACATTTGTTTTTGAATGAACCGTTCCTGTTAAATGCTCTAATAATAGTCACTTTCGGTGTACAGGGGTTAGCGGGGCACAAATTAACCCCGGGTTAGACCTTTAACATAGTTACACAATTACACTGCTTTATGTTCAAAGAAAAATATTTAGTTGTTATATTTATTGGTTTTTCCTAACCCCAAATAGCTGGAAGAAATCTAAAATGTAAGCCAAACCAAAGCTCGGGTCTTAGAAGATTAAGGGCGCACTCACATTATCCAAACCAAACCAAGCCCCAGCACGTTTGTCACCCGTCCCTACTCCCCCAGATGCACGCACTCACACTGTACTTCTTATCGATCCGAGTCCGGGCGCGCTTTCGTCATTAAGATGCGATTGTTTTGAAAAAAGCAGGAAGTAAAGCTCTCTCTTAACACTGGAACCCACCGTGATGATAAGTCTGTGTTTTTCATTCGGAGTCGTTTGGTGCGCGATTACAGACAGCCCTCTCACATGTCATCATATTGCTTAGTTCATCTGTCACGTGCGCAGCTCAGACATTCACGTAACCCCGCTGCGCGAATCAAAAGGTTTTTACAGAGGCAGATGAAGGTGAGTGGTCGCGCAGCTGACGTCTTCACCTTTTGAATCGCGCTCAGGTGCGATTGCGCTCACACCACAGCCTTCCGCGCCTGAGCCCAAGTGAACCGCGCTCCGGCCCACCTCTGCAACCCGGCCGTGGCGCGAATAACCAATCCGCGCCCGGGCGCGGAACAGAGCGATCACACTAGTCAAACAAACCAGGCTTTGGGGGTCAAACGCGCCCGAGCGCGGTTTGGATTGGACAGTGTGAGTGCGCCCTAAGGTTCAAAACCAACATCTCAGCATCCATACCTTAAAATCCCTGGTAAGACTAATAGATTTGGTGCACACACACAGTCAAAAACAATATAAGTATATGTTCAACTTTTTTCTTTTACTGTTTGATCGTTGAAGATCGTTTTCGAGTTTTGTCGCTATTAATAACTCTTTAAACATCAATAAAGTCCTGAGCTTTATCTCTCTTGATAACTATTTTAACATCAAGCAAGTCCTGCAATTCATTTTCGAATTCCTGCATGTTGTAAAACCGAAACAAAAATCTCAGACGCGTAAGTGGATAGGCACGCATACTTTGTATTAGTTAAGCATCTCAGAAAACGTACAAAGATAAATTTTGACATTTAATGACTATTTACTGTATATGGGGCGATTCACATTTCACGTCTACATGGTTCACGGTTCTTGTCACATGACCTGCTGTTCGCTTGCGGCATTCGGAAAAGTTGAGATGTTTTTAACTCGATGTGGAAAAAAACAGCGCATCACACCACGTGCGCGTCGCGACACTGCCGCTTCCATTATGAGTGCGCATGCCGCGCACCTACATTTGAAATTAATTTGAGCACGCACGCAAAAAATGCGAAATGTGAATCACCCCTAATGCTACGTACACACCAAACGCGGGGCATCGCGTTACTTGCTCTAGATTACTCGCAGGATTTAACTTCGTGTCATGCTAATTTTTTTGCTCGAGTTACATATTTTCAACTTGGGCGAAGACGCGTTTGAGGCAAATAGCGCTTGGTTTCGCTGCCCATATTGCGTCATTTGCATCGCCCCACGCGAGGACGCATCTGATCACGTCTTTGCATTGACTTTGTATGTAATCTACTCGCGCAAATTGTTGAACTCGCGTCTGGTATGAACCCACAGTAAATTTATCCAACAATGGGCTAGGTCAACTGAAATTGTGCATTGCATTAGAGCTGGAATAAAAATCGCCTGCGATTCTCAAGCGGATCTCATCAGTAAAGCCGGTTCGGTGATTAGTAGTAAGTCGGAAAACCTGCTTTCAGATGGAGCGGCATTTACAACACAGAGCCGTATTTCAACGAGAAGCTAGGCAAAATCGTATACAATATTGGATCTCCCACGATTATGAATGCGATTTTGCTGGCTTCCCAGCTCTACATTGCATTAATCGCACGTTAATAAATTTTGTCTCATTAAAATTAATTTACATTAAAGCGTCAATTTTGACAGCCCTAGTTTTTATTATAAGAGGCATGACACTACATTTCTTCATCATATTAGGAGCTCAGATGCGAAAGCCTCTAAATGTCACCTCTGTAATGATATTAACTGAATGCTCTCGGCAAGTATTATACGGTTATCAAATACTGTCACCTCAAATCCCCTTAATCCCGGCCTCAGGTCATTCAGAAATACTGGTTTGCCCATTATTGGTCTTGTGTATAAATGTATTTTAACTTGTGAATGCAATGCTTGGTCATTTTTCTTATCACAATTCATTATTGAAATGAGTTAAGTTTTCTGTAATGACATGCTGTCATGCTGTTTGTCTTTGTAGACTATGCTCTGGGGAAGGACTGCATCATGCACGGTTACATGCTGAAGCTTGGGAATCCCTTCCTGACACAATGGCAGCGGAGGTATTTTTACCTGTTCCCCAACCGCGTCGAGTGGAGAGGAGAAGGAGAATCCAGGGTATGTGTCTATTGCCCCGTTTACACCTGGTATTGAGATGCATTTCGATTAATGGGATCATAAAGGGCTCGTTATAGTCGTGCATAGGTCCTACGACGTAGGTTCCACGTCGGTTTTCATTTATACTTTTGCGTCGGCGTCGACGTGCAAACACATTTACCTGATGGGAGGGGTTCTGGTGGACCAATCACAGCGCTTGCGGTGCACGTCGGGCTACGCACAGGCATAGAACCTACGCAGGACTATAGACGGTTTCATCGGACGGACGTGATACACGTCTGGATCCGAACTTTACTTCCGGTTTCATTTTTTAATGGTCTGACTAGTTGCTAAACTGATCTCTTGAACAAATGCCTCCTCGAAAATAACAAATGTTTTGGTTTCCTAGGTAATCTATGTGTTGTTTTTTTGCTTGTTATATAAATAAACTACGTTTAAAGAACTTTGTTGTTATTTATTCTTAGAAGAGTTTACGCAGAAGTTACGTGCGGACCGCAACAGCCGCTTGTTTATGTTGTTACTGCTGAAATGGTCTATAAATCGGGCTGAAGTGGAAGAGATACGTGTCCTTTCACACCTGGTGTTTTAATCATCTCTTTTGTCCGCTTTTGTCCTAGGGGATGGTCTATGGGCGAGTCCGCAGCTTGTGTTGTTAGTAAACATGCTGCACAACGTTTTGTACATGTGTACGTAAGGGCTTTCACAGATATTTCCGAGCAATTGATGAAATAAGATTGCTTAACTTTCACACGCTCGAAAATTGAAACAAAAATGAAAGAGGCGCTTTAGTTTTAGCAATGATAGCATAAAGACCACGTTGAACACTGTGAAGTCAGTGGCAATGGGAAAACGTGCGTGGTACATCACACATTATATCAATAGGCTGTCTTTTGTGGCTGTTTGAACCGGGTGTGCCCCATAAGCCTTGAAAAGTGAAACCTCTGGCTCTTTGATCGCCCCCTGGTGGCTGGCTGCAGTACAAGTCTTAAATGCCGCCCTCTCCATTCAAACGAATGGGACTCTGCTCTAAATAAAAAAATTATTTACACTTCCAATACAATTTTCCGAAAAATGGTTTTGGTCCTTTCAAGTCGTTTTTATCACGCTGGTATATGTTCAAGTCTTCATTATTGTGGTAAGTTTCATTTTAGCATGTAATTTGATGCAATAGAAACGGAGCGTGACGTTATCATTGGCGTGGTTGAATTGGTCGTGCGGGCATTTGGGCGGAAGGTTGACACCGCGGCTCCGCCTCTGGCTCCACGGACGATTCCTTCTGCGCATGCCTTGGCTCCAAACTGACGTTTTTACGTAACATGGCGGCGAACGTGGTCGAACATTTTTGGCTTCAATTCATTACAATGGTGGGAGGCGACGTCACGTCCATCTTTTTTGACAGTCTATGGTTTGAACACATTCAACCACAGTCTACAACACAAAAGCAATCCGTTCTAAATGCATTTTCGACTACCTCTGAATGTGGACGAGCTCAAAACGTTTTTACACCTGTATTTAGCGTTGTCCACTTGTGGTCCGATAAACCAAAATGCATCTTAATACCAGGTGTAAACGGCCTCTCTGTGTGATGTCTGTTGGTATAAATTGTTATTAAAGGGATTTTTTGAGTATGAGTATTGCCTGTCTGTCCTTACACTGTAGGAGCATTGGATAAAAACGTTTAAAAAATGTAAATTAAAGGTGAGTCTGGTTTGTTTTAGATAATCCTCCTCTCCTTCACCTAGAGTAACTCGAAAAAATATCATAACCTGAAATGTGCTAGGAGATGAGGAATCACATTAGCCATTAGCATGCGTCATAGTTAATCATAGGCAGTCCTCAACCTCGTTCCACAATTCCCATCGTGACGTAGCTTCGCCTACTGCCTGGATGTTTAAGTGATGCAATGAACCATTTAAATTCCCACCTTTTATTTTTTCCACCTCTAAACCGGATCCCAGTCTTTCCCTCTGGAGGAAGTGATTGCGCACTGATCTCTGTTATGCAGAAGTAGGTCACTGCAGGTTCCCTGGGAACAGATCATTTCTGGCCTGATCTGTAACTAAGATTAAGACTTGAAGATTTCATCGGCTTTCTTGGATTTTAACTCCTCAATGATTCATGTAATCCGATTGGTAAATGTGCTACTGTCTGGCATCGTGTGATGGTGAAGCAAATCCATTGGACTTTAAACTTGACTAGAATGCTGCGGTTCTTGTTTCTTACTCAAATTATTGCCAGTGAAGCTGATCTCCCATTGTTTTCTGTAGACATGCATGATTTATTTATTATTGTATCAATATTAAGACAATACAGGCTGTTGCAGTTGATGTGTCTGTCTGGTTAGGCTAGTTTTGAAAAAATATAAGAGGATACTTTGTAAAAAAAAAGTCCCATACGGGTCCCAGCGAGCAAGCCCCAAACAAGTCAAGACACGGCAGAGCTCATTGTTAAATGCATGATGTTGCACAACACAAATCAGAGTTTAGTTGTTTACGTTTTTCGTGTTAATATTTGTGACCCTTTCTGTGAAATCCATGCTGAAGTTTTAATCCAGGCTAAAGTTGTTTGTGAGATTAGGAGCCTCAACGTTTGATTTCACTTATTGATTTGATTTAAGTTTTAATGATATTAGACAATATTAAAGATATCAAAGTTATATTTTCACATAATGTTCTTTACATTATGTAGGATGATTTTATGCAGAAAACAATCAATCACAAAAAATGACTTTAGCTGGGTTTTCACAGACTGGGTCACATTAAATTTAAAGGAATAGTTCACTTTAAAACTAACTTTTCATGATCATTTACTCACCCCCTTGTCATCCAAAATGTCATGTCTTTCTAGTCAGTCAAAAATAAATTAAGTTTTTGAGGAAAACATTCTAGGATTTTTCTCCATTTATAGTGCACTTCAGTTGGGTTATAACTGTTGAAGTGTTGTTGCAGTTTCAATTCAGCTTCAAAGGGCTTTACACAATCCCAGCCGAGGAATAAAGGTGCAGTGTGTAATTTTCAGAAGGATCTTTTGACAGAAATGCAATATAATATATAAAACTACATTATCATGGGTGTATAAAGACTTTTTTATAATGAATCATTATGTTTTTATTACCTTAGAATAAGATGTTTTTATCTACATGCACGAGGGTCCCCTTACGTGGAAGTTGCCATTTTGTGCCACCACGTTTCTACAGAAGCCCTTAACAGATAAACATTTTTGTCTCCGAACATGACATGTTTTTCCGGTGGCGGCTACTGTAGCTTCTCTGTGTTTCGAAAGCGAGGGGTAATAAGTTGCTGAGCCATTGTTTGCCATTTGCAACCTCACCACTAGATGCCGCTAAAATTTACACATTGCACCTTTAAACATCTTATCTAGCGAAGCGATTGTTAATTAAAAAAAAAATTATACCTACCGTATTTTCCGGACTATAAGCCGCATCTTTTTAAAAAAATGCGTCATTAAAAGTAAAAATAACATACCGTATATAAGTTGCGGTGGACTATACAGCGTGTTTATTTAGAAAATTATTTCACAAAATCCAAGCCGAAGAACAGACATTTAATCTGGAAAGGCAAGTTATTCAACTAAACAATAGCAGACAGAACAGCAGGCTGAATAGGTATCTGTAAGTTAAAGATATATTATTAGTTATTTAAACGATAAACCATAGCTGGAAGGTTGAATAGGCTAAATTAACTGAACAAGCCAACTAGCGTGAAGTTCACACGTCATTCCACATTACAGAATTCATTGAATTACATAAATACAGGAGCGGCATATAGCGGCCTCTCGCGACTGTAGACGGTAATGATGTCTCTTGCCTCATAAATGTAAAAATTATTTAATATTGAGCACCAGCCAAATTATGAAAAAAACATGGCTTATAGACCGAAAATATACGGTATATGTATGTATTTCACTGGCTTTGCGATGCACGTCCTCCACTTTATGCATTACATAGTGATTTTGGAAAGGTCACACTTTGTGTTGGCGGAAGTACAGATCAAGTGTTACGTCGAAAGTGCAAAGATGAAGGCTTTTAAAAATAAATAAATAAAATGTAAAACAACGATTTCGGATGATTTTTTTAGTTGGAGGAGAAAATGAGACTATTTCTGCCTACGCCACGCGTGACCTTTCCAACGTCAGTACGTAATGCGTGAAGTCATTACACCCGTTGCAGAGCAAGAGAGTATTTGTGGTTTAAAATCGTGTGTGTGTATATAAGGGCTGCAACAACTAATCGATAAAATTAATAATAATCGATTATGAAACTACTATGTTCTACACTTCCGTACGTAAATATCCTAATTTAGTGCCTTATTTAGCTATAATAAGTAAAAATATCTAATGTACTAAATATGTACGTTTTATCCGATTTGGCAATTAATCGAATAAAACGGTCATCCGATTAATCAACCATAAAAATAATCGTTAGTTACAGCCCTAATATTTATTCATTTAGAAAATGACAGATTCGTTAGATAAGACCTACATTCCTCAGTTGGGATCATGTAGAGCCCTTTGAAGACGCATTAGGGGCAGTTCACATTTCGTGTCTAAATACGCGACCGTCTGTTGGTTCTTGTCACATGACCTGCCGTGCGCTTATGGCATTCTAGAAAGTTGAAATGTTTTTAACTCGCTGTGGTGCGGACGCGCCTGGAAAAAACGAGCGTGTCACGACCGTGTCCCTTCCATTATGAGCGCACATACCGAGCCTACATTTGAAATAACGAACTTGAGTGCGCAAAATACGCGAAAGTGCAATTCGGACTTTCAGCTGTTATACCCCGTTGAAGTGCACTATATGAAGAAAATTCCTGAAATGTTTTCCTCAAAAACCATAATTTCTTTTTGATTGAGAAAAGAAAGACATGAACATCTTAAATGATGTAGGGGTGAGTAAATTTTAGTATTAAAGTGTGTTAACTAATCTGTGGTCACATGGTTACCACTGCAGTTTTACAGATTTATAGTCAGAATTTAGAAGTGGAGTGACTTCCATTTCTCCTTCAGTCTTATGAGAATCAAATATCCAAGTTCAGACAGACAGTCAGACAGCAAGAGCGTTTCTTTTTTCATCACCGAGTTCATTGTCATCTCCTTTTTGCGCCCCAGACGACCTCTAGAAGTTCTTCTACAATGCAAAACCCAAGCTGATGAAAGCTCACAGTTATCGTGTCTTGTTCCTACCCAAGTAGGATAGTCTGTGACGAGACTCTCAGAGGGATCGGCTAATTAGTTTTGTTCTCCCCCTAGCAAAACCTTCTGACCATGGAGCAGATCGTGACTGTGGAGGAGACACAGATCAAGGACAAAAAGTGCATCCTGCTGAGGATCAAAGGAGGGAAGCAGTTTGTCCTGCAGTGCGAGGTGGGCCGCTTTCTGTTTGTGTCACTCGTGAAAAAATCTTTCTCTGTTTTAAACCCTAGAGAATAGTCTTTTTTCTAAGAAAACATCCTACTTTAGTTTGGCATCTTACAACATGAAATCAGTTTTTAAAAAACATTAAAAACACCAAAGAAATTACACAGCAACACATTTCCTTTTGGAAAATAAAATGTTTAAAACCACCTCCAAATTTACTGGCAATTGCTAGGATTATTTTTACTCCTGATTTATTGTATCATTTAGACGCTTCACTTTTTTTGAAAATATGCTCATTTTCCAGCTCCCCTAGAGTTAAACATTTTATTTTTACCATTTTGGAATCCATTCAGCTGATCTCCGGGTCTGGCGGTACCACTGTTAGCATAGCTTAGCATAATTCATTGAATCTGATTAGACCATTAGCATCGCGCTCAAAAATAGTTACATTGTGTACTAAGGCACTTTTGGGCACTGCACAATGATATTACGCAGTGTCCGAAAGTAGTCCCCAGCTATTGAAAGTTACCAAGGGGACTGTTTTCGGGGCACTGCGTAATATAATTGCGCCTCCTGGAGCCATGTTACGGCAGCAAAGTCCTTGATTATTACACCGGAATAAGAGTATAGTTTCTAACCATATCTGCCTAGAAAATCACAACGTTTAATTTCCTGTCGGTCTTAGTACACGATGTAACTACAGAAGAGTTAAGTTTTAAATAGGAAAAATATCAAAACTCTTTCGTTATTTTTGAGTGTGATGCTAATGGTCTAATCAGATTCAATGGATTATGCTAAGCTATGCTAACAGTGGTACCGCCAGACCTGGAGATCAGCTGAATGGATTCCAAAACGGTAAAAATAAAATGTTTAACTCTAGGGGAGCTGGAAAATGAGAATATTTCCAAAAAAGTGGAATGTGGAGTAAACTTGTCAATTAAGAGAAAATGCTTCCCTGTCAATGACGAGTTTTTACGGCAATGCATTTTCCACTATTATCCACTAGGTGGCACTCTTATACATCTTATAAAACACTTAAAGGGATAGTTCACCCAAAAATGAAAATAATGTCATTAATGACATTCGTCATGTCGTTCCAAACTCGTAAGATATCCGTTTATCTTCAGAACACAGTTTAAGATTATAATAAATATATAATTAATAATACATTTAGATTATTCATTTTATATTTAGTCCGAGAGCTTGTTGACCCTTCATTGAAAATGTATGTACGGTATTCTGTCCATGTCCAGAAAGGTAATAAAAACCTCATCAAAGTATTCCATGTGACATCAGTGGATCAGTTAGAATGTGTTGAAGCATCGAAAATACATTTTGGTCCAGAAATAACAAAAATTACGACTTTAATGCGCGAGACTAAAGTCATGTGACTGCAGTGACGTGGATGACGTGTTATCCTCAGACATGTTTGCAAAGTTTTTTTCAAACTTACATAGTGGGTCTCCCTCAGACTGTAAACGAAGCCCGGGTGCAAAAAAAACAGCTGGGGCGCACCAGATAACACGTCAGCCACGTCACTGCAGTCACGTGACTTTAGTCTCGCTCATGCACTTCACAACAGACGCGGAAGAGAAGATAATGCTGAATAAAGTCGTTATTTTTGGACCAAAATGTCTTTTTGATGCTTCAACACATTCTAACTGACCCACTGATGTCACATGGACTACTTTGATGATGTTTTTATTACCTTTCTGGACATGGACAATATACTGTACATAGATTTTCAATGAAGGCTCACCAAGCTCTCAGACTAAATATTAAACATCTTAAACTGTGTTCAGAAGATAAACAGAGGTCTTACGAGTTTGGAACGACATGAGGGTGAATCATTTAAGACAATATTTTCATTTTTGGGTGAACTATCCCTTTAAGCATCCGCTGATCAAAAACAGTAAAGTGTTTGTTTTAATCATCACTTTGATTTATTTTATGTATACATTTAAAGAAGAAATTTTTTTGGAAGGCATTTTTTGTGAAAATCATAAATGCTTGCGCTGGCAACTTTTTATTTAAATGCTGCGGGAAAAGAGTTAATAAATATATTAAACCGGAAAAATGTATAATCCTTATTTGTCTTTTCCACAGAGCGACCCAGAGTTTGTTCAATGGAAGAAGGAACTCACAGAAGCGTTCACCGAAGCCCAAAAGCTGCTGCGTCGTGCTCCCAAAGTCATCGGCAAGGGACGATCCAATGTGTTGGAGCTTTCCAAACCTCCGCTCACCCACCGCAACAGCAACGGCCTGTGAGCCGTCCCCCGTCCCAGCCACCCTTCATCACCACATCTCTCCATCCTCTTCATCAACACGCACTCACACTCTCTCCATCATCCAGCATCATTAAGCTTCCCAACAAACATCCAAAGACGCAGTTGTTTTTTTGGAAGGTTCTGCTGGATTTGTACACTGCTGTTTCTCAATCATACACATGCATATACATAGTTTCTGCAACTTGACACGCTGGGGTGATCAACACTCCAGGATAACATTAAAAAACAATTTTGCTGAGGACGTTGTTTTGACAGGGACCAGTGGTGGTGCAGGCTGGGATACTGCACCCCTTTACCGAGCACATCACTCTTTTCCCCTGACGCTTTCTTACATCGCAAGAACTTAAAGTCTTTGTCGTGAAGTTCAAGAACGCAACGAGTGTCCGTTTGAAATCTCTTTACCCGTGCAAAAGAGCTGGACGGTATCCGTACCTTCACTCCGGGAGAGCCAAAACCTGAAACGATCTCTCACAAGACGATGGATTTAAAGATATCACTCCTGTTGTCTTCTCACACCATTCGTAAACCGGTTGCCGCCACTCTCTGTCGGCTGCATGGGCATCCGTGGGCTCGCCTGCCTTGCATTTCTTGCTAAACGGGACAATGGTATCACTTAACCCCCCTCTCCTGTACTCATAAAGACTTCCTTAATACTCACCGTGGGGTTGTAATGAACAGAGATGTAACCGTGCACGTTGGCGAATGTAAAAATTTGAGTGTTTATTTTTTTCCCCTTTTTTTTGGTGCTCGCGGTAAAGACCAAATTCAGTTGGACGTGGCGATGCAAAAAGGTGTCGTCGCTTTAAAAAAGAAGAAATGGCTGGATGTTTTCACCATGAGGAATTGCTTTTCTTTCACCTTGAATGTATTTTTTTTCTTCGTCTTGTGTTTTCGTTTGCGAACGGATCGATTACGCTGCTTGAAAATGGGACGGAGCCAGAGGGACGTTTACGAAGACACGCCCCCCAACTTTTAACCCCATGCCATCCCTTAAACTCAGTGCAAAAAGTGCCAATGAAAATGTAACGTTAAACTTGAGACACCTGTGACTTTTTCACGCCAGGCTGGCTTCAGGTCACACTGTGGATATCACCCATGTGATTGGACGCAAATACAGTGTTGGAAACTGCACAGATTTGTCCAATCGCTCGAATGACTTTGAACTCTGAGCAGGAGCCCCGATGGATGCCAGCGGACGGTTGATGGTGCATGATGTCTCGGAGGAAAAATACGCGACGGCAGCGTCCTTGGAGTCTTACTGTATATAAGAACCGATCCTTTCTCTGTGCATCTCCAGTATAATCTTCTTGACAATGTTTGCATATATGGCAAATTCTCTGTCTGCCTGTCTGTGTTCGTCCCTGTGTCTCAGCTTAGGGGCCGGCGGGGTGGGCGGGTTCACGTTTGTCAATCATCGTTCACGTGCATACGGAACCGTGCCTCCGTATCCTTCGTCGGACAGCGCGAGAGCGGAAATTGAAAGACTTATCTCATAATGAGGTGTTTCATTATGCCAGTCCTTCTGAAGGTGAGATGTGCGACACGTCATCGCCGTTATCCATTCACAGGCAGACAGACTGTTATTCAGAGACAGGTGCGAGATCAGGCGTTGAAGGTAGGATGCTTGCATGCACAATGTGTTCAGAAAGGCGGGCTGCTTGGATTGCAGAAGAGACAACTTTAAACCATTCGTTGTAAGGCTTGATTTGGATATAGTTTCAATTTTTATATTGTTTTGAATGTGATGCATAATGCAGATTTCTATAGATTACATATTTTTGGAGTATGTTATGTGCATTTATTTTGATCTTTTTTTTTTATTGAGAAACAAGCACAGATTAACAGGCATGAGATGATTTTAAAGAAGTTGTTTTTCTTCATGTATTCAGGTTATTTTTCATGCAGTAATTTTCTTTTCTACGACTCCTATCCGTGCATTTCGAGTGATAAAAATTGCAGGGTTTTGGGGCCGATCGTATTTTTTTTTTTTTTTGTAGCCTCAAGGTGCCATCCTGAGGATGTTCAGTGCCGTTCGACGGTTATCATTGAAATATTATCGCTGCACTTCACATTTCACGAGCTGGCAAAAATGTGCCAAAAGACCTATAGGAGACCCGAACCTATTCCCTCGCCAGCTCCAAAATTGGTACGTTTTTCCAAACAAACATTTTTTGGGGGGAAAGGGTACAAAATGTCGAATTCAGGTGACGTACCGTAACCGTTGATGATACTCCTCTAAGCGGCCACATGCGGTATTGCTTACCGAGCGCGAATTTGCTAACCGCTAGCCTGTTTTTCAAAAGGGGTGGCACTTTCGTCAGTCCTAAACATCCATGTTTTATTCAGGGGTTATTTTAATGTTTTTCATTCACTTCATCAGTGTTTGCTTTATTCGATCGCTTGCGTGTCTGTTCCGTAGCGGTGAATTTGTCTGGCGAGCGGCGGTTTGCGAAATAGTCGGCGAAATGGAAAAGTGCTAAATAGGAAAAAAAACGAAAAACAAACTATCAAAAATCTAAGTATATATGTGTATATGAAATAAAAACAAATGAGCTTAGATTTATTTAAAAGATTTTACGATGTAGAAACAAAATTGAGACGGGAAGGGATCGGGTTTGATGTTCAACTATTTGTGGTGAAGAATCTGCTCAGATCTTGCACATAAAAGTTTAGATATTGTACCTACGAGTTACAGATTATTATTTTTGTTTGTTTAATACAGGACTCTCTTGCTCTCTTTCATATTTATTGTCTGGTCGGGGAGCTGCGCAGCCCCTCTGTGCGTGGGTTTATCAAAGGCACGGAGCTGTCGAGAGACCCGGGTTTACAGTCGACCTAAACTCTTTTTCATGTGCCACAAACAAACGCAAATACTACTGTCTGGGGTTGTTACCGTTAAGGTTATGATGATGATGATGATAATTGTTGATAATATTATTCAATGAATGATAATTGTTATTAAAATTTTCTTTTTCCAGAACGACTAGGAACATGTGTGTTGGACTGCTTATAAAATCAGTTCAGAAATAAAAGCCCCTTTTTTCGTGTTGCCCTGTCTGTTGTCTCCATGCTTGGTGTCTTTTTTTATATAAAGCTTCTTTAAATTTTATTTATTTCTTATTTTGTCAATATATCAGGATCAAGAACAATGAACAGAAACTGGTTATTTTAGGCACATTATACTTACATCATTAATTTAGTAATTTAAAAGCTTAAATGATTATACAGATTTATTTTCACCATGTATTGTCATATATTTCTGTAAATATATAGCTGTTACTGGTGCAGTACCCTTTAAAAAGGTCCTAATAAGCACCATTTGGGTACAGATATGTATACATTTGGTACCAATGCGTACCTTTGAGTTATTCATATCTACTCTTAAGGTGCAAAGGTGTACTTTTTGAAACCACTTCAGTAACAGTTACACCCTAAAAGTGTTGTGTTTAACCCAGCACTGGGTCATAAAGGGACAAGACCTGCCCCTTGGGTTGTATTTGAACCTATGCTGAATTGTTGGGTCAAATATAAACATTTCCTGTGCAGGGTTTCTTTAAAATCCTTGAAAGTTTGTGAATTTGGGGGGGAAATTCAAGGCCCTGGGAAGTTTTTGAAAATATACATGCAGGTCATTGAAAGTGCTTGAATCTATTTTATGCAAGAAGTTTTCTGGGGAAAAAATCCATATTGTTCCCTGTGTAGTGTAGGATAATATCATAAAAATTCTAGACTTTTTAAGCACACGTGCTAAACTGTTTGCTGTAAATGCTTACATCTTCTGTATGCGGATGTTAATTCATACCTAAATGCTTTTTTGCATAGTTGTGTTTGAAAACGTCTCGGGTTACGTATGTAACTGTTGTTCCCTGAAGGGAACGAGACGCTGCGTCTCCCTTGCCATACTTCCTGGGTCCCTGTAACACCGTCTTCGGCAATATTTCAAATAGCGTTATACTTCCTGGCTCCCACATCACCCTGTCTTTGTCGTTAAGCCTCACCATTGGTTAAATTTGATAAACACATTCAGACGCACTTACCCCTGGAGGCGTCCCCAAAGTGTCACCGCAGTGACACAGCGCAAGTTCCCTCGAAAGGGAACTGTAACAATGTATCTTAAAAGATAACACGATGTAATCTTGCTCTCACTTGAAATGTGTCCCCACATTTAGTCCTTGAATTTGAGGGTATTGGGGGTACCTTAAAAGGCTTGAATTTGAAGTTATCTAAAGTGTTGGAACCCTGCCTGTGTTAATTTAACCCAACGGCTCTGTTCAATCCCTTTTTGACACAGTGCTGGGTTGAAAATAAGTGCAATGTTATCTGATTCAAATTTTTTTGTCAGTATATCTATTTTGTTTTACATTTTCAGCGTTTTTTAAAGCGAAAAATATTCAACTTTGGGTGAAAAGCTCAGCTTGTCAAATGTCAGTGCTCACATGGCCGTCCAATCACAGTGGAGGAGAGGCGGGACTAATATCACAACAACTAACCAACGCATTGTACAACAACTGATAAACAAAGCACTCAGCTGAAGCAAGTTGGCAGTTGGCTAAAATAAAGCTTTGGTGTGCACGCCCCCTTAGTGCTCCTTTGTGAAGTGAACACAAGGCGCTGCTCATTTGCTGAACATAAGGTTCTGGATGGGGTGTAGGAATGTATAAAGGTGTGAAAGAACAATGCCTAAATGTAAATGTTTGAGGTACCTTACTTTAAGAACACCTTTTACTGACTGTTTTTTTTGTCTCAATATGCACACCAGTTATATTTTTAAGAAATTTTGTTCGTAAAAATGACTTTAATGTTCTTATAACTAAGACCTTGTCCTGGATTAATTTCAAACCTGTCTGGAAATAGTGTACACAATGTTATTTTCATCCTAAAATTGGGTCAAAAAGGGATAAGGCCAACCTGCTGGGTTCTAATTTAACTTATGCCAGGTTGTTAAAACTAATTGTTGGGTCAAACATAAATTTTTTCTGGGTTAATTTAACCCAACTACTGGGTTTGTCCCTTTTTGACCCAACACTGGTTTTTTTTAGAGCAGTGTTTCCCATCCAGGGGACCAGGGCCCACAGGGGGGACTTCCAAGGGGCCTCAAGATGACTTAAAATAATAAAAAATTGGCCAAAACAAGCATTAAAATAAGCTAAATGTTTCTTATTTATTTTTTGGCCATTTTAGTAGGGAATATACATCTGTCTAGTCATTTAAAGCTCTAGTTAATTTTATTTGGAAAAAAATGAGTGGGGGGGCTTCAAATATTGTTGTGGGTAACTAGGGGGCCTTGAAGTGAAAAAGGTTCCTAGATCTGTTGTCAATTAATCTTTTCTGGTGAATATCTTCATGATTTTTTTATCGAAATGTTTTAGGTTCTCTTAAAGGTAGTCTTTTTCACCAAGATCTTAAATTCCTATGATGTGTCAACCCCTTCATCCGTTTTACCATTTAAACAATTCCCATGTAAAGAACATACATCTTTTAGGGGTGCAGTTGCAGTTTTTGTTTAGTTTTAAAATGTCCAATGCTTTTCTGCATTTGATGCACCACTTGCATCTTGCCTATATCATGGTTCAACACTTTTTATTAAAAGGGACATATCGTGAACAACCCAGTAATTTAGTTTTGGTAAACCATTCTCTGCAAGCATAGATCATTGAAATGTGGCTCCCCTTGTGATGTCAGAAGGGGATCTTAGTTGGCACTGCCGTTTAGTGCAGAGAGAAAGAAAAATTAAAAGCAGAATTGAGTTTTAATTTCAATAAACCGCCATTATGGTGATCAGTGTTTGCATTAGCAACTCATTTGCATTTTAAAGGACACACCCAAAAACGACACGTTTTTACTCACACCTATAAAGTGGCAATTTTAATATGTTATAATAAATTATCTGTAGGGTATTTTGAGCTAAAACTTCACAAACGTACATCTTAAAAAAGTCTTGTGAAATGTCCACTTTAAGTTTTTGTCATGAGATTAAGTGAGGACACAACTTATTTTATAGCAGAAAATGAAATTTCAGATCACCTGAGGTGAAGATGCAAGTTTATATTATAATGTTGTCATTAATTTCCCATCGTAACTTCATCCAGTCTTCATAAAAATTGATATATGTCTTGCCTTCGGTGATTTCATCCCTCTTTTAATGTGTTTTTCATCTCTCTCTTTTTTTTCTCTCTCTCTCTCTCTCTCCCCTTCACCTCCTCACTCTCACAGCTGAGTCTGTCCATCAAATTCAGATGGCAGCCATTAGGAGATCTGTGGTTAGTTGACCTGTCTTCTTTGGCGAACTGTTTTGGTTATATCACGGTGTATTTTTAAGAAAGGGTTGTTCAGGTCTTCAAATGATGTACATCAGTACAAATCAAATTGAAAATATCTCACACTTTTTCAGCACGTGTCTAGAGATCTTCCAGTGGCAAAGTGTTTCCCAAACAGGGTAGTGTCCCACCTCCTCTTATACTGCTGGATATTTATAGCGTAGTCTTGTGTTAACTCAGCTGCTATGCTTATCTGTGTGTGTGTGTGTGTGTGTGTGTGTTTGCGCATGGCTGTCTGTGTCACTCTTATTTCAGATTTCAGCTTCACACACAGTGAGACTGTGCGCCTTGCGTTTGGCCTCTTAGTTTTTGGGAGTTTCACACATATAAAAAAAACTCACCGGATATATTTTTCCATTCTGTAGAGGAAGCCATCTCAAGGTACGCCAACTTCTTTTTCTTCTTACCACCCAAATATATCCGTTTCTTTTGTCGATTCCTTGATTTATTTATAGGTCCCAGACCCTTAGACATCCAGAGATCCTAAATTCCCACTGTTGTTGCCTGGCAGCTCTCTACACAAAAATAAGGCACTGAGTTTGACATTGGCCTGTTTGTCGATCATGTCGAGCGTTGGTTTGGTTAAGGGCACTACTGGTAAATTAAAGGCCTTCTGTCAGATCGTCGGGATATTTCATGACCAGAGCTGACTCCAGCTGAAATCTGAGATCTTGTCTACAAGGATCATTTTCAGCCACTGACTAATTTGTTTTGTTGTTTGCTCTGTAATGTCAGTGTGAACTCGGTTCTTTTAGTCGGGCGTTTAGATTTGACAAAAAGTGAAATGCATGCTTTCAGTTCATTTATCTTTAGATGTTCCTCTCGGAAGTTTGGAAAAACGTTTGTGTGCATTTGTATGAATTAATTGATCTACAAGATTAAAGTGAGCATTCATTATTTAGAAAAGGTGGTAATATCACCACATGTATTACAGTAAGATATTATATTCAAAGACTGCATGGTGTTTACATTATTCATCAACAACAACAAAATGATTGCAGGGTTTCCACACCATTTTTCATGTTTTTATTTATTAAAAAGCAGCTTTCAGCCAATCAATATTTATAAAAAAACATTCTCATTCACTAAGCATGCGTACGCACAAATTTGTTTGGTCGTTTTAACTTACAAATCATGATTCAACAAAAACTTTCATACTAAAATTTATTTGAAATGTATCCAAAAATGTAGGAACAACTTAGACCACGCGTATGCATATATAAAAAATATCTAAAATATATATCAGAGATATATGGGTCATTCTACAGAAACGTCCACTTTTGGTATGGCAAGATGTCTTAAAATTGATTTCTTTTTCTAACATTTAAACTTAGACCACATTATTAGATTACTTTTTGACTTTATGAGTACACATTAATGAATGATTTTTTATTTTTTGTGTGCATGTACTTCAAGACTGCATACACCTTTTATTGGTCACTGGTGTTACCTTGCTTCTTAAGCAATATTAAAAGTGTTTATGAAATATATTTTTTTCAGCTTTAAAGCTTAATTCTTAAGTGTATCAGAATTCAATGAATTTAAAATTATCATCATGTCACATGTGAAAGATTTTATTTAATGTAAAAGAAAAAAACACAGTAACACCAGTCACACAACAAATCACCAGTCACTGGTGTTACTGATCTTATATTACCCATAAAGAAGGTAACACCAGTGACAATTTTCATGAAAATTTTACAAAATTTGCTGCTGGAAAGTATCAAACCACATGTTGTCAATCATTGTATATTCACTAAATTAAGTAGTTTAATCCATTTGTTTTCTAGTTTTTTGCCATTCCCAAACAATAATGGAGGTCATACCAGTGACTTAAACTAAAAGCTTTATATGAAATCATGAGATAAATGAGAAGATTTCTGATAACTGAAAAGAGACAGTGGACTTATATGGGCGTCTCTTCATAGATCTCCAGGAAAGTGAAAGAAGGAAGTCAAGTGATGTCATCAGTGTGATTTTTATTTAAAAATAAGAGCTTTTTTTAAACGATAACACCAGTGGCACAACTCCAGGGGATCACTACTTTCATTATATATTTTATCATATTTATTTAGCATTTTGTTTTTTAATGTAGTTTACATCATATATTTGATAGTTATGGACACATTATTGTATTTTAAATGGAAGAAAACGCTGTTTTTGATCTCAAAATAAAGCATTTTCCCTCTGTACATGACTGTGGGGAAGAGCACTTCTGTGGTGCTTGGAATTCTAATTAATGAATAAAAATCAAATATTGCTACATTGATGGCTCAAGAAGGTGTAATTGTTCAGATAACATATTCTTTCATTTTAAAATATAAAAACAATGTAACCCTAAAGTGTTTTTCAAGTATAATATTTTTGTAAAGGCTAGAGACAGAAAAATTGACATTTCCGTAGAATGACCCAGATATTATAGGGTTCTTTTCCTTGTTTATGATTATTTCACAAATGTGGTCTAAGTTGTTTTTACGTTTTTGCAAACATTTAGAAGACGTTTTTGTTGAATCATGATTTGTAAGTTAAAACGTCCGTACGCACATTTTATGAACGCATGCTTAGTGAATGAGACCCACTGTTTTACTGAAAAGTTTAGGGGAACATAAGTGCTAAAACTGAAGTTTCATATGTAATATGGTGTAAAATGTTACCTATTGCATTTTATCTGTACAGATGTGTATTTTGCTTTCTTGTAAACATGTAGAGCTCTCATGCTGATGCAAACACGACGTCCCGCCTGCTTTGTGGTTCAGCGATGACCTGCATTGCCGGCGACCTTTATTCTCATCTTTATTTCATTTTTCAATCAACAGCTTATGCACAAAGAGATATTTTGTTTTAAGATCGTCTCGCACCAGCGGGGTGGCTAGTGAACACTGTTGTTTTCATCTGCAGGCTAATTTGCATAAAGCATCACAACATGCGTGCCTACTGATGACCAAATGTTTTCTGCTTTACTTGTCCGCAAACAAAATCCAGATCTTGTTAAATAGAAATGCGTAAAGAGAATAAACCGTTTCTTTGAACGATTTTTGCGTTTTTTAAATGGTTTATTTCCCAAGACTTCTTCAAAATAAATCTTTGGTGTCCCCAGATTACATGTGTGAAGTTTTAGCTCAAAAAAACCATATAAATAATTTATTATAACGTAAAAATTGCCAAAAATGTGGCGTTTTGGATGTGTCCTTTAAAATGCAAATGTGCTGGTGAAATGCAAACACTGATCATCACCATAATAGTGGTTTGTTGAAATTGAAACTCAGTTGTGCTGTCAATTATTCACTCTGGTTGGACAGAGCCGATTTAGTGGCGTATTATTGTAATAAGATCCCCTTCTGACATCACAAGGGGAGCCAAATTTCAGTTAGCTAGTTTTTCACATGCTTGCAGAGAATGGTTTACAAAACTAAGTTACTGGGTCGATCTATTTTACATTTTCAGAAGCACTGGAGACCAAATTATAGCACTTAAACATGAAAAAAGTCAGATTTTCATGATCTGTTCCCTTTATTTTATTTATTTATTTCTTGTTAATGTAACGTACATTTAAGCGTGCATCAACGCCAGCCTGATATCACAGGAATGTGTACATATTTTATTGTAATTCGTACAACGTAACATTCGATTATCATAAAAACAATAAAGGAGCCTAACATCAACGTCACAGGGGTGAAAGCAAATCGTACTAAAATGTACGACTGGTCACCAGAATTCACCAGACGTGAACTTTGGTATTTAAAGTGTGAAATATCTTCGCACAAGCTTGCGTTTTCAGTCTGATACATTTGCATGCGTATGAATGTAAGTCAATGGAACGAAAAGTGTTGTGTGACCGCCTCTTTAGCCACCTCGTAAAATACGTATGAGATTGCGTTGATCAAAGCAGTATTTGTTTACTTGTGCTAATGTAGTTTAAAACCAAATCATTAGCTGAATTGCGTCACTGTATAAAAGTAACGTTTTCACACTACACTAATAAAAACAAGGTTCATTTTCATTCAAAAAATTTTAAAACATCTTAAATATTCATGCAAAATATGATGCAGATGCTTTCACTCCAGTTCTGATTCTCACATTTTCTCTCTCTTTCTCCATCGGCAGGTCCACAGTGTCACTGTGTCTATTTCTGCTTCCTGTTGTGTCCTCCCCATCAGACCTGACCAAGTTTTTCTCATCTGGTCCTGAACCCCTCACCCCATCATGGCGCTCTCCTCACGCTTAAAACTCTGGGAACAGAAGGGAGGTGCAGAGCGGCTTTTTTGACCTGATCTTAACCCAACTAACACTGCTGTTTCACTTCAATATCCAAAACAGTTAAACCATTAAAATACTTTTGTTAAGTAGTGTTAAAGGAGCACGCCCACTATTTGGGAATTAAGCTTATTCACCGTATCCCCCAGAGTTTGATAAGTCTATACATACCTTTCTCATCTCCGTGCATTCTGTAACTCTGTCTGATGCAGCCCCTGCTAGCTTAGCTTAGCACAAAGACTGGAAGTGAATGGCTTCAGCTAGCAAACTGCTCCTAATACGTGACAAAATAACACCAACATTTTCCTATTTATATGTTGTGATTTGTATAGTCACAGTGTGTACAAATAACAAGGTGATATGAGACACAGTCATCTTTTAACAGTATATATACTGGGAACTATATTCTTAGAAGGCGAAGCACTGCTACTTTGCTCGCAGCACCCGAGAAGCCCCCTGGTGAGGAGCAGAGAGTTCAGTCAGAGTTGTGTATTTTGTCACGTATTGGGAGCGGTATGCTAGCTGGAGCCATTCACTTCCAGTCTTTGTGCTAAGCTAAGCTAGCGGGGGCTGCGTCTGACAGAGTTACAGCACGCACGGAGATGAGAAAGGTATGTAGGGACTTATCTAACTCTGGGGGATACGGTGAATAAGCTAAAGTCCCAAAATGTGGGGGTGTTCCTTTAAAAAGACAAATTCCTCAGTGGCAGATTTTAGTGAGAGTATTATAATATTCAGTCTTGTCTTATTTGTTATTCTGTTCCTGTAGCTCAGTTGGTTGAGGATTACGTTAGCAGCATAAAAGGTCATATATATATGTGTGTGTGTTCCTTGGGATCAAACCCATCACCGTTATGTTGCTCACACAATGCTCTTTAAAATCAGCTACGGTGTACAGTGATAATATGGTAAAGTAAAATCATGGTACTTTTGTGGCACTCCAAGAAACATACTGGCAAGCACTCATGCTGTCTTACTGTATCTTGTATGGTGTTATAGCTTTACTGACCTCCTGAAGGACACAGATACTCCAACTATTAACACCTGATCATGTGTTTCATATCACTGTATGTGCTGTTAATAAAAAATCTGTGACATCATTAGACACTGTCAGTATCTATAAGGAGCACTACTTGAAATATTACACTATTATAAAACCAACATATACAGTGGTTTTATGATAGCATGTGAGACTACCTGTTGTGACAGTGTTATTTTGGTGAAAATGTTTGTCTGTAAGGGTTGGACACCACACTAGGTATCGTTATTTATCTCGGTATTGGTTTCTGTAGATTGTGGTATCATAATACATTTTGGTAATATGGTAACTTTCTTACAGTATGTGAAATGCAAAAGTAGGCGTGCAGGCTTAACATTGGGCTTTAATAATCTAGCATGCTGGATGAAAGAGATGTTGAGATCAAACATAATTTAACATATAACTGATTGTGTTGGATGATGTGCGTTTATATGGAGTCTGTGACTGGAGCTCTTGTGTGCCCATCTATAAACAGATCAAAGAGGAGAAGAAGGCACCTCCTGCTCCAGCACTACCTCCACCTCCTCTCTCGGCCGTACCCGGAGGATTCCTCAAACAGCTGGTGAGAGAGACCGAGAAAGAGACACGACACAAAGAACCGGAGCTTAAAGAGGAAAAGGCGGTGAGATCTGATTCCAGTGATGTTTATTGTGTGACCTCTGAACTGGCATCCCAAAATGTATTGGATGAAAAGCCATTGCTTGTGGCCAAATTTGTGCTTGCTGATATACACTCACCTAAAGGATTATTAGGAACACCATACTAATACTGTGTTGGACTCCCTTTCGCCTTCATAACTGCCTTAATTCTACGTGGCATTGATTCAACAAGGTGCTGAAGGCATTCTTTAGAAATATTGGCCCATATTGATAGGATAGCATCTTGCAGTTGATGGAGATTTGTGGGATGTACATCCAGGGCATGAAGCTCCCGTTCCACCACATCCAAAAGATGCTCTATTGGGTTGAGATCTGGTGACCGTGGGGTCCATTTTAGCACAGTGAACTCATTGTCATGTTCAAGAGACCAATTCGATATGATTTGAGCTTTGTGACATGGTGCATTATCCTGCTGGAAGTAGCCATCAGAAGATGAATACATGGTGGTCATAAAGGGATGGACATGGTCAGAAACAATGCTCAGGTAGGCCGTGGCATTTAAATGATGCCCAATTGGCACTAAGAGGCCTAAAGTCTGCCAAGAAAACATCCCCCACACCATTACACCATTGCATTAATGAGAAATTGAACAGGTGTTTCTAATAATCCTTTAGGTGAGTGTATAAGCAACCACATGTTCAACCAGCTAACTTCAGAAACAGATTTGTTTAGCAATCTCTCGTGTTTTTCACAGCCCAGCAAATTGAGCGATAATTTGGTCCAGAATTTCTTAAACCCGGATGAAACCCCACCCATACTGGAAGCAGAGAAGCTGGTGAACGGCGAACGATGTCGGCACAACACGCTAACAGAGAAAAAAATGTCATTTCCCAGGAGAATCATGTCACCTGATTCAACCAATCAGAAAACAGACTCTAAATCCAACACTCCAGACATCAACGGTCAGGAACAGACGTCCAGTCCCTGTATAGAAAACATGACAGACGCAGCCAAATCGCCAGATCTAACTGTGAAAAAAGAAGCGAAGAGGGAAGAAGTCAAGGTGCGAAAGGAAGTTAATGCACTACAACAGGAAGTAAAAGAAGTGAGACAAGAACCAGAAGGTCAATTGACTGTAACTCATGTAAGAGAGGAGCCAAAGGTACCGACGGTGGGTAGAAATCATACTGAAACTAGAAACTACAAAATATCAGATGACATCAATTGATTGTTTCCAAAATAATGTTTCTTTAAAGGGGACATATCATGAAAATCTGTCTTTTTCCATATTTAAGTGCTATAATTGGGTCCCCAGTGCTTCCTACAAAATGTGATAAAGATTAACCCATTAACTTAGTTTTGGTAAACCATTTGGCTCCCCTTGTGATGTCAGAAGGGGATAATACCACCCCTTAATCTGCACTATCCAACCACAGCACTGCCATTTAGGGCGCACTCACATTATCCCAACCAAACCAAACCATGCCTGGGCGCGATTGTCACCCCTCCCTACTCCCCCAGGTGCACGCACTCACACTGTACTTCTTATCGATCCGAGTCCGGGCGCGCTTTCGTCATTAAGATGCGATTGTTTTGAAAAAAGCAGGAAGTAAAGCGCTCTCTTAACACTGGAACCCACCGTAATGATAAGTCTGTGTTTTTTATTCGGAGTCGTTTGGTGCGCGATTACAGACAGCCCTCTCACATGTCATCATATTGCTTAGTTGATCTGTCACGTGCGCAGCTCGGACATCCATGTAACCCCGCTGCGCGCATCAAAAGGTTTTTACGGAGGCAGATGAATGTGAGTGGTCGCGCAACTGACGTCTTCACCTTTTGAATCGCGCGATTGCGCTCACACCACAGCCTTCCACGCCTGAGCCCAAGTGAACCGCGCTCCGGCCCACCTCTGCAACCCGGCCGCGGCGCGATTAAACAATCCGCGCCCGGGCGCGGAACAAAGCGATCACACTAGTCAAACAAACCAGGCTTTGGGGGTCAAACGCGCCCGAGCGCGATTGGTTTGGATAATGTGAGTGCGCCCTTAGTGCAGAGGTTAGCTCATTTGCATTTAAAAGGACACACACAAAAACGGCACACCTACAAAGTGACTATTTTAAAATGATATAATAAATGATATGATATTTTGAGCTAAAACTTTACATATTGGGACACCAAAGACTTATTTTTCATCTTTAAAAAGTCTTGTGAAATGTCTCCTTTAAAGCATCTGGCACTGTTTAAAAATGGTATATACACTGCAAAAAATCATTTTCAAGATTCTTAGTATTTTTGTCTTGTTTTCAGTAAAAATATCTAAAAATTCTTAAATTAAGATGCTTTTTCTTGTTGAGCAAAACGACCCAAGAAAATAAGTCTAGTTTTTAGACCAAAAATACCACATTTAAGTGATTTTGTGCATAAAACAAGCAAAAAATCTGCCAATGGGGTAAACACATTTTTCTTGAATTTTTCTTGAGTTTATAGTGTTCAAGAAAAATTTTCAAAAATGTTTTGCTTACCCCATTGGCAGATTTTTTTGCTTGTTTTATGCACAAAATCACTTAAATTTGATATTTTTTGGTCTAAAAACTAGACTTATTTTCTTGGGTCGTTTTGCTCATCAAGAAAAAGTATCTTAATTTAAGAATTTTTAGATATTTTTACTGAAAACAAGACAAAAATACTAAGAATTTTTTTTCCTTGAAAACAATTTTTTGTACTGTATGAACATTTAGCTACAGATACTTATACATTTGGTACCAAAATGTCTCAACTTCCGCTCTTTCTCTTTGCAGGAGGATGTTTGGTACGAAGCTGGCAAGGTGTGGTATGTTCACAAAGACGGCTATACGCTTGGTAAGTCACCAGAATAACTTCTCTACTGTGCTTGAACGTCCATGTGAGCTTCTTGTAAACCTAATGACACATAAACAGGAATTTCTATGTGACTGTGATGTTGTTTTTGTCAAATATTTCCCTTAGTGATGTTTAATCTCTAGTACAGCTCTCCTGGTGTTAAATTCCAGGTTATTAATAGCGTGTATCCTAGAGGATACTATATTTACACATGGCGTTCTTTTTTTTGAATATCCCAAAGGGGTCATTGTTTTATATCATGATGTGCACCGTCTGAAAGGCCAGTGCCGTGTGTTTGGGGTAGAACTTTGTGTTTTATGGCTCTTGTAGCTCATTTGGTAGAGCATTCTGGGCCAGATCCGCAACGCAGGTGCTGACTTTGGCGCAGATCCGGCCCGGAATCATCTAACGTCATAGGTTCAATCCACAGAGAACAAACATGCTTAAAGTTTATAGCTCAAGAGTCATTTTGCATTAACTCATTCCACGCCATTTTTGTAATTTTCAAATGCCTTCCAGGAAAATTTTCTTCTAAAAAGATATAAACATACAAATATATCAAATGAAAGAACAGACCCTCTGCTTTCAAACAAACAAACAATAAACAAACAAACAAAACGGGGACTTTCATCCTATCTATATTTTTTGTCTCTGCTTATAAACTCTTAAATATGAGTATTTTTCTAAAAAAAAAAAAAGAATTTAACAAAAAAAGCTAAAAATAATTTCATTTTTGTAAAGGAATTTAGTTAGAGATCAGATTCAGAACGATTATCAAAACATACATAGAGTTTAAAATTAGTAAGTAATTTTTTTGCTTCAGTTTTTTTATAAATTGGGTAAGTGCTATAGTCGTGGTATTGCAGATTAACATAAAACCTCATCAGGGACGTTCTTTCATACAAATGTTTTCTCTTAATTGACAAGATAACTCGTCAATGGCGGGCGAAGAGTAAAAGCGTGTCCCAGATCAGAGATATTGGATGAACAGGATTGAGCGCTGCTATTTCTATAAATAGGGGACAATGCAACGCTCAACGTGGCCGCTTTGGCGACGGAAGCCATTTTAAAAGAACAAATCATTAATCGATAAAGACTGATGATTCTCTGGGGGAGGGGCTTTGTACAGAGTCAGATGAGGTGAAGGTCTAAAAGAAGGTCCAGATTCTATTGCGGTAGAGGTGTGTTTGTTTAGGTCATTTCAAATGTCAACATTGACTTTCAGTTCAATTTTCTTTATAAAGCGCTTTTCACAATTGGCAATTGTTTCAAAGCAGCTTTAAATAAATAGAAGCATGGGGAAAACACAGAAAAATCGACAGACAATATAAGTAGCAAAATACAGCGGCTATGAATAAACTTTACAAGCGAGCGTATTAATAATGTATCGTATACAAGAGGGTGCTAAGTTAAGCCAATGTTGGCTGGCTCCCCGGGGTTGAAAAACAACCTAGGAGAAAAAACTCCCAACTTTTTTTTGCCTGGGAGGAACAAAAAGTCCTAGGAGGATAAAAAAACTCCTTTGGAAGATATATATATATTGACTGTACATATATGGGATGTAAACAGTATGTAAACGGATAAGGAGATTAAACAATCTCCGTCTGCGGTCGCTGGTCAGGCATCGGCTGGGCATCACATTGAAGGACGGCCAGTAGATCAGTGGTGTGTTGATCTTCACGGCAGCCGGAACAGGGTCTGTTTGTCTCAATGTCCTCTAGTTCGAGTACAAGACAGGGAGAGAGAAACAAAATCCTATTCGCGTAGGGGCCGTTCGCATGTAATGCAAGGGTCACATAGTGTTGTGTTTTAATATATTCTCGGTTCCAGACAGGCTAGCTATTGCGGCATTAGTATATTACCCAGACGAGTTATGTGAATGCTTGGTTTCGTACGGCTAACTATTGCGAGATAAGTATAATTTACTAGAAAAATTATGTGAATGCTTTGTTAAAGAAAAAAGTCTTAAGTTTAGATTTAAAGTGATCGACTGTGTCTGATTCTCGGACATCAGTTGGCCAATCATGCACCCTGCCTTTAAAGAAACACACACAAAAACAGTGCGTTTTTTGTTGCAGCAACAAATGGCCATGTTCAACAATGTATAATGAAAGATCTGTGGTGTATTTTGAGCTGAAACTTTACAATCACATTCTGGGGATACCAGTGACTATTTTTATATTGCTGAAAACACCTACGTGAGCGGCCCTTTAAGAAACGAAAGTTTTGGTACAGTTGATGTCAGGTTTAATTGTTGGTCAGAAATATGTTGTGATTTCAGAAATATCTGTCTTTCCTTGTTCTTTATTCTTGCGTGACCAAAATAACTGGCCGGAGGAGTTGCAAACATGGAGTCAAGTGCCGCTTTACTAAAGAGACTTTGCCCAAGTGCATAAATGTTCTATGTGCAGTGGAAGATCAGAAACAAATTTGTATGATAATTGTGACTGAAATTCCGCTCTAAAATATCAAATTGATCAGTCTGAGCTGTTTAACAGTACTGAATTCCCATACAAACATTCTGCACAGGAGCTTTCTGAATTTGGCACGTTACCTACAGAATAATCTCCTGTCTGATCAGATCTGTGTTAGTGCCAGCTTTAGTCTGTTTGTGCTCTGCTGTTTAACAGCCCGAGATCAGAGAGTTTGGGATGAATGGGTTTAATGTTCTTATCAGAATCACAGTGTCTCTGAATCTACAAACTGATGCTGCCAGGTTAAAAGAATAAAAGCGCACAATCCTGCCAAGTTATCCAACATAAGGGCGCTTACACACAGAGCACAGCGCATGATCCGTATAGGAATGCGTTTCAGATTGGTTGCAAATGCAGTGTTTATATTTCTAGTAGCACAAATGCAAAAAAATGTAATGCAAACTTGGTCGATATGTAACAGCAACTCAGTTAAAACCGGATGAGGGCACACCAGAGCTCCCTGATGACCGGGTGAGGGTTCGACTGGACTCAGATGGTTCTGTCCATGATGTAACTCAGTATGAGATCGAGAAGGTATAGTTAAACTCCAGATTTATTTGAAGTATATCATCACATGATGAACGTGAAACATTGCTTTTGATGCTTGTGTTCAGCTGAACCCACCTGAGCTGGACCTGTGTGAAGATCTGAGCAATCTTGTAAGCATGAACGAGTCGAGTGCCCTTCATGTTTTGACCAATCGAGCCAAAGCGTGTCTACCCCTCACCCATGCTGGACCAAACCTGCTGGCACTGTGGCCTCCTATGTCTTCACCAGGCAAGGTACTGTATCAAAATCAAAGAAAGACCATAGTAATACTGTTTTTTTATTTGGTGGGGGGCATGTAATGAAACTACAGTACAATGTCATTCTTTATAGTACTTAAAGGGCCCCTATTATGCAAAATCCACTTTAAAAAGGTGTTTGGGCATAAATGTGCATTGGCAGTGTGTGAACACAACCACCCTACAATGAAAAAAATCCACCCACTCTTTCTGTTTTAATCCCTGTTAAACTCTCAATAGACATGCTTGTTTTGTGATGTCACACTAATAAAGCCCCACCCACAGCCACTGACTGACAGTCATGCAGTACTATAGTTTTCACCCTCAGTAAGTTGTACGCTATCCACCATATCTCAGTAGTGAGATGCTATTAACAGAAATCAGATATTTTTTAACTGAAAGCGCTCACTGTCAGCAGTTGGTAAGGAGTTGTAGCTAATTTGCATTTAAAGGTACAGGCACAAAAAGCGCATTTTTGCTCACACCCAAATAGGGGTATTTTGGACATGTTTTAACAAATGATTCGAGCTGAAACTTCTCAGACACATTCTGGACACACCTGAGATTTATATTACATCTTGTAAAAATGGCCATAATAGGTGTCCTTTAAAGTTTTGGACATAAAAAAATGATATTTTTAAGTCATTGAGTACCATGGTATACATAGATGTACCAATGTTTTACTTTCTAATTTCTTCACTGTACCATGGTACTCCTGCAGTATTGTAAGGGTTAGATGAGTTCATTTGGTTTCTGTTCTTGTCTTTAGGTTCGGAGTCGGCGCTGTGACTCTTGGACGGCTCCCGGGCCGCTGCAGGCTCTGGTTAAGAGGGTGTGCGTGTCTATGGTGGGTCAGCGGAGAGATCAGACGCTGGTGGCTTTGGGTCGCAGCGGTACAGGCAAAACCACTTGCTGTCAGTCGTTTTCACTGGAGCTTCTCAAACAAGCAGGAACGGCAGGGGGAAGCCTTACATGTGAGTCCATTGTCTCTCCATCCGAATACAAATGTTGGGTAGTTGCATTGGTTCTGGGTACATGTGGTAACCCATGCAACACTATGCCTGCTCTGGGGAGAAAAAGTATTTATTTTGTATAGGTTTAATGTCTGTGGATGATATTTACATGCTACTATTCCAGTTATTGCAACAGCATCTTCCTCTCACAGTGAGATATGTTTTGCTTGACTAAACATCATGTTGTATAAATCAGGCCGGCTGTTTAACTTATTGCACTATAGTAACGGTTTAGACACAGTTTGTTGACATTGTGAGTGTTATAAAATGTGATTTGTGTGTGTTTGTTTACAGTGGAGCGTCTGCAGGCAGTGTTTACTGTCCTGCGCTCTTTTGGTTGTGTGAGTTCACCTCACAGTGAAGCCTCCAATCGTTTTGCTATGGTGCTCTCACTGGACTTCAACCACGCTGGACTCGCTGCCGCCGCACATCTGCAGGTGCGTCTGTCTGTCTGTCTATTACCCTGTCTGTCTGTTACCCTGTCTGTTACCCTGTCTGTCTGTCTGTTACCCTGTATGCTACCCTGTCTGTCTATCTGTCTGTCTGTCTGTTACTCTGTCTGCCTGTCTGTTACCCTGTCTGTCTGTCTGTCTGTCTATTACCCTGTCTGCCTGTATTCTACACTGTCTGTCTGTCTGTCTGTCACCATGTCTGTCTGTCTATTTATCTATCACTCTGTCTGTCTGTCTGCCTATTACCCTGCCGGTTACCCTATCTGTCTGTCTGTTACCTTGTCTATCTGTCTGTTACCCTGTCTGTCTGTCTGTCTATTACCCTGTCTGTCTGTCGGTTACCCTGTTTTCCTGTCTGTTACCCTGTCTGTCTGTCTGTCTGCCTGCCTGCCTATTACCCTGTCTGTTACCCTATCTGTCTGTCTGCCTGTCTGTCTGTTATCTTGTCTATCTGTCTGTTACCCTGTCTGTCTGTTACCCTGTTTGTCTGTCTGTTACCCAGTTTGCCCGTCTGTTACCCTGTCTGTCTGTCTATTACCCGGCAGACAGGGTAACAGACACACAGAGAAGGGCTCTGTGTGTCTGTAACAGACAGGCAGACAGACAGGGTAACAGACAGACAGACAGACAGGGTAACAGATAGACATGGTAGCCTGTCTGTTGCCCTGTTTGCCTGTCTGTTACCCTGTCTGTCTGTTACAGTCTGTTACAGACACACAGAGCCCTTCTCTGTTACCAGTCTGTTACCTTGTCTATCTGTTACCCTGTCTGTCTGTCTATTACCCTGTCTATTTGTCTGTTTGCCTGTCTGTTACCCTGTCTGTCTGTCTATTACCCTGTCTATTTGTCTGTTTGCCTGTCTGTTACCCTGTCTGTCTGTTACCCTGTCTGTATGTCTGTTTGCCTGTCTATCTGTCTTTTACCCTGTTTGCTACACTGTCTGTTACCCAGTTTGCCTGTCTGTCTGTCTATTACCCTGTCTGTCTGTCTGTCTGTTACCCTGTCTATCTGTCTGTTATCCTGTCTATCCGTCTGTTACCCTGTCTGTCTGTCTGTTACCCTGTCTGTCTTTCTGTTACCCTGTCTGTCTGTCTTTCTGTCTATCTATCACCATGTCTGTCTGCCTACCTTTTACCCTGTCGGTTATCCTTGTCTGTCTTTTACCCTGTCTGTCTGCCTGTTTGTCTGTTACCCTGTCTGCCTGTCTGATACACTGTCTGCCACCATGTCTGTCTGTCTATCTATCTATCACCCTGTCTGTCTGCCTGCATATTACCCTGTCTGTTTGCCTGCTTCCCTGTCTATCTGTCTGTCTCTTACACTGTAAGTATGTTTAACCACTACAAGACCCCCTTTTAATATTTCCCTGTTAAACGTAAAAAATCTAAATAAAGTTTAAGAGTTTCTTTATTGTTGTACTTTGAACTGAGTCGTTCTGTTGCTCTGTGTTTCAGACGATGCTGCTGGAGAAATGGAGAGTATATCAGAGACCGGAGGGAGAGAGTAACTTCCTGGTTTTCTCTCAGATGCTTGCAGGCATCAGCACAGACCTGAGGTCAGTGGAGCTCCCGTGGTCTCACTCAGCTATTTGTTGTTTATATTGCAAAGCCTCTCTCTGGTTTCCTGTCTTCTCTCCTCACAGAGTGAAAGATCACACGTCATTTATTCGACAATAAAGACCATAGTTAAACCCCAGATCATTTACCCTATTGTTAGGAGTTTGTTTTTCAATAGGATTTCCCCTGTAAGACACGCACAAGATCCTCTGCACAACACAACACGTTTGGCAGAACGCCTGCACTATTCTGAACCACGCATTAAAGCAAAGCCCGGAGATCTTGATGAAGCCGGATCTGCTCTGATGTCATTTCCTGTGTACAGTAAATCTGACTGTGACTCTCTGTTCACTCATCACAGGACAGAACTGCAGCTGCACCAGTTAAAGGAATACAACTTATTTGGTATCACATGCCCAACCAAGGTACAAAATAATGACAAAAATGTAAAGTGAAAATATAACCTTCATATCTTTAATATTCACTGTTGTTGTTTAGCGACCTCTATTGGTGACAAAAAATTTCATATTGTGCCTTTAACGCATTAATTTTAAATTTGGCTTAGTAAATTTAATTCTTGGCTTGAACTTCTCTTAGTTTTTAATAAATCATTTCATATTTGCATTTCACATTTCCTAATTTGGCTCTTGTTTTTCTGCTCCTGTTGTTTTTACTTCAGGTGGATGAAAAGCAAAGGGCTTCAGTGGGATTTGGGAAACTGCTGGTTGCCATGAACACTTTGGGATTCACAGCAGAAGAACAAAAAGCAATTTGGCATGTTTTGGCAGCAATATACCACCTCGGTGTTGCAGGAGCATGCAAAGGTCAATTAGCACCATACTTATAGTAAAATCAAACTGTGTTTCTTGTAATAAAGCGCTGTGTATTTTTATATAATGAATTATGAACACAGAGTCTTTCTTTTGTTTCTGCTATTCCGTGGCTCCAGTGGGCCGTAAGCAGTTTATGAGTTTTGACAGCGCGCAGACGGCCAGCGCCATCCTGGGTTGTGAGGGTGAGGAGCTTCACACGGCCGTCTTTAAACATCACCTGAGACAGTTACTGCAGAGAGCGACCGGAGGCGTCAGAGAGAGACGTTCAACTGAGGAACCTGAGGAAGGTCAGTCTGAGCCTCTTCACCAATCACAATCAAAGTGTTGAGATTCATTAAAGACCAGATGGCATAAAGGACAATGAATTTATCTTCAGCATAATGTGTGCACTGTGGAGATGTGAAAATCTATGTAGGAAAATTGTCTAGCTAACACAACAGTCAAATATAAAAAAAAACATTTGTTCAATCCGAATCAAGTATCCTAAAAAGCCATGTAATTAAATCTGCCTGTATATCTCTCTGACTGTCTGTCTGTCTGTCAGTCTTTCTGCCTGTTTATCTCTCAGTTTTTTAACTATCTGTTTGTCTGTCTGTCTGTCTGTATAGCTGTTTGCCTGTATATTTGTCTATATATCTCTCAGTCTGTCTGTCTATTTATCTGTTTACCTGTTTGTTTGTTTGTTTGTTTGTTTGTTTGTTTGTTTGTTTATCTATCCCTCTGTCTATGTATATGTCTTTCTGTCTTTCTTTTTGTCTATAACTGTCTGAGTGTCTATATATTTATCTGTATACCTGTTTGTTTGTTTATCCATCCCTCTGTCTATTGATTTGTCTGTCTGTCTGTATATCGATCTGTCTTTTTGTCTGTCTGTCTGTCTGTCTGTCTGTCTGTCTGTCTGTCTGTCTGTATAGCTGTTTATTTGTCTATAACTCTCTGAGTGTTTGTCTATTTATCTGTATATCTGTTTGTTTATTTATCCCTCTGTCTATTGATCTATCTATCTGTCTGTCTGTATGGCCGTCTGTCTTTTTAGCTGTGTTTATTTATTTTGTCTGTCTGTATAGCTGTTTATTTGTCTGTATATCTCTCGGCCTGTGTGTCTATTTTTCTGTATATCTGTCCATCTGTCTATCTATCTGCCTGTCTCTATAGCTGTCTCTTTGTCTGTCTATTTATCTGTATATCTGTTTGTTGGTTTGTTTGTTTGTTTATCTATCCATCTGTCTATTCATCTGTCTGTCTGTCTGTCTGTCTGTCTGTCTGTCTGTATATATCTCTCGACCTGTCTCTCCGTTTTTCTGTATATTGGTTTGTTAATCTGTCCATCTGTCTATCTATCTGCCTGTCTGTATAGCTGTCTGTCTGTCTGTCTATTTATCTGTATACCTGTTTGTTTGTTTGTTTGTTTTTTTATCTAACTATCTATCAATATGTCTATCTATTTGCCTGTCTATCTATTTATCTGCCTGCCTGTCCGTTTGTCTGTATAGCTGTCTATATATCTGTCTGTCTGTCTGTCTGTCTGTCTGTCTGTCTGTCTGTCTATCTATCTAGCTGTCTGTCTTTCTGTATAGCTGTCTATTTGTCTGTCTGTATAGCTGTCTGTCTGATTATATGTATACCTGTTTGTTTATCTATTCATCTGTCTGTCTGTACATTTGTGTGTATATCTCTCGGCCTGTATATTTATCTGTATATCTGTTTGTTTATCTGTCCCTTTGTCTATCTGTCTGTAAAGCTGTCTATTTGTCTGTCTGTCTGTCTATTTATCTGTATATCTGTTTATATATCTATCTGCCTGTCTGTCTTTCTGTATAGCTGTCTATTTGTCTGTATGCATAGCTGTCTGTCTGATTATCTGTATACCTGTTTGTTTATCTGTTCATCTGTCTGTCTGTATATTTGTCTGTATATCTCTCAGCCTGTCTATTTATCTGTATACCTGTCTGTTTGTTGGTTTGTTTATCTATCCATCTGTCTATTCATCTGTCTGTCTGTCTGTATATCTCTCTCGGCCTGTCTCTCTGTTTTTCTGTATATCGGTTTGTTTATCTGTCCATCTATCTGCCTGTCTGTCTTTCTGTATAGCTGTCTATTTGTCTGTATGCATAGCTGTCTGTCTGATTATCTGTATACCTGTTTGTTTATCTGTTCATCTGTCTGTCTGTATATTTGTCTGTATATCTCTCAGCCTGTCTATTTATCTGTATACCTGTCTGTTTGTTGGTTTGTTGATCTATCCATCTGTCTATTCATCTGTCTGTCTGTCTGTATATCTCTCTTGGCCTGTCTCTCTGTTTTTCTGTATATCGGTTTGTTTATCTGTCCATCTATCTGCCTGTCTGTCTTTCTGTATAGCTGTCTATTTGTCTGTATGCATAGCTGTCTGTCTGATTATCTGTATACCTGTTTGTTTATCTGTTCATCTGTCTGTCTGTATATTTGTCTGTATATCTCTCAGCCTGTCTATTTATCTGTATACCTGTCTGTTTGTTGGTTTGTTTATCTATCCATCTGTCTATTCATCTGTCTGTCTGTCTGTATATCTCTCTCGGCCTGTCTCTCTGTTTTTCTGTATATCGGTTTGTTTATCTGTCCATCTGTCTATCTATCTGACTGTCTGTATAGCTGTCTGTCTGTCTATTTATCTGTATACCTGTTTGTTTGTTTATCTAACTACAATCTGTCTATCTATTTGCCTGTCTGTCTATCTAACTGCCTGCCTGTCCATTTGTCTGTATAGCTGTCTGTCTGTTTATCTATATACCTGTTTGTTTATCTATCCTTCTGTCTATTCATCTGTATGTCTGTCTATTTGCCTGTCTGTCTGTCTGTATAGCTGTCTATTTGTCTGTATGTATAGCTGTCTGTCTGTTTATCTGTATACCTGTTTTTTATCTATCTATCCATCTGTCTGTTCATTTGTCTGTCTGTCTGTCTGTCTGTCTGTCTGTCTGTCTGTTTGTCTGTCTATCTATCTATCTATCTATCTAGTCTGTCTGTCTGTCTGTCTAGCTGTCTGTCTGTCTGTCTGTATAGCTGTCTGTCTGTCTGTATAGCTGTCTGTCTGATTATATGTATACCTGTTTGTTTATCTATTCATCTCATCTGTCTGTCTGTATATTTGTCTGTATATCTCTCGGCCTGTCTATTTATCTGTATATTTGTTTGTTTATCTGTCCATTTGTCTATTTGTCTGTCTGTTTGTCTATTTATCTGTATATCTGTTTATATCTATCTGCCTGTCTGTCTGTATATCTTGCCTGTTTATTTCATTTCGAAATGTGTGTGCTTCTCAGGTCCTAAAGTCAGTCCGGTTCAGTGTGTAGGAGGAATGGCTGCTGGTCTCTATGAAGAACTCTTTACCACTATTGTATCTCTCATAAACAGGTAAACACACGTAGACATACAGTATGCATTTGGCACTTTTTAGTATTTGTGTTATTTGTGATTTGAACATGATACAAAATATAAACATCATACAGAATGACACAATAAAAATATACACAATGCAGGATTTGAACAATACAGTATATAACCACATTATACACATAATATCAGATGTTTTTGTTGTGACAATGTGTGTAGCTGTGTGTGGTGGTTATAGATGTGTTCAGACATGCAGTTTGTGGATCATGTTATATGTAGTCATTACTATTATGAGCATCTGCTCACAGTAAACATGTTTCTCTTTATTGCCTGCTTTCTCCAGAGCTCTGCAGTCTCAGCAGCTCACGTTGGCATCAGTGATCGTGGTGGACACGCCGGGCACGAGGAACCCCAGACACAGCGGAGATGAGCGAGCAGCCGGTTTTTCTGAGCTCTGTCACAACTACTTACAGGAGAGACTGCTGGAGCACTGCTTCACACACACCTTTACACACACGCTGGACAGATACGCACAGGTGTGTTACCTGATGTCACCTACAGTAGTGTGTGTAGCATTCCTGTAGCGTATCTTCTGTAGGGTGAACTGTCTAGTTGATGCTAGGACTATAAATAGTATATGAATAACAAACTCATCTTGGACGTCTTTTTGAATTGCTTGTCTGTGTATAGGAAGGAGTGCCTGTAGATTTCGCCGCCCCTGAGTCGAGTCCTTCAGACATTGTGAATGCTGTAGACCAGCCTGGATTGCAGGTATCACCAAAATTCTCAGCAAGCTTTTTACAGACCTCAACCGACCCTGTAGTGTTACAGCAATACGTTTCTGTTCGTATCCTCAGGTTCGAGGACCAGAAGGTGACGCCCGTGGTCTTCTGTGGGTTCTGGATGAGGAGATGGTTACTCCTGGTTCAACAGAGAGCACAGTTCTGGAAAGGGTGTGTCAGTACTTTGGTGGCACGGGTACGTCAGTCGATTCAGTCTAGAAATACTTTGAGATTTTTCGTATTTGTCAGACATTTCATTTTACTGTCTTCTGTTTTTTAGTACGTCAATGTGAGCAGCCTCTGCATTGTGAGATTGCTCACCTGATGGGCTCCGATCCGGTTCGCTATGATCTTTCGGGCTGGTTCAGTCAGGTCCAGAACAATCCATCTGCCCTCAATGCCAGTTCACTTCTGCAAAACTCCTCAGTGTAAGGGTATAAAAACAAGCTAGGTACACACCAAGCAGACGGTCGGCAAGTTAATATAGCGACCAAACTATCGGTATCGGCAGATATCAGTCTGAATAATCGGCTATCAGTATTGGCAGATATCAGTCTGAATAATTGACTATCGATATCTACAGATATCAATTTGAATAATCGGTAACGCAGATATCAGTCAGAATTATCGGCTAACGGTATTGGCAGATATTAGCTGAATAATTGACTATTGATATCTGCAGATATCAGTCTGAATAATCGACTACCGATATCTGCAGATATCAATTTGAATAATCGGTAACGGCAGATATCAGTCTGAATAATCGGCTATCAGTATTGGCAGATATCAGTCTGAATAATCGACTATCAATATCTACAGATATCAATTTGAATAATCGGTAACGCAGATATCAGTCAGAATAATCGGCTAATGATTTTGGCAGATATCAGTCCAAATAATCAACTATCGATATCTGCAGATATCAGTCTCAAATAATCGACTATCGATATCTACAGATATCAATTTGAATAATCGGTAAAGCAGATATCAGTCAGAATAATCAGCTAATGGTATTGGCAGATATTAGCTGAATAATTGACTATGGATATCTGCAGATATCAGTCTAAATAATTGACTACCGATATCTGCAGATATCAATTTGAATAATCGGTAACGGCAGATATCAGTCTGAATAATCGGCTATCAGTTTTGGCAGATATCAGTCTGAATAATCGACTATCAATATCTACAGATATCAATTTGAATAATCGGTAACGCAGATATCAGTCAGAATAATCGACTAAAGGTGTTGGCAGATATTAGCCTGAATAATCGACTATTGATATCTGCAGATATTAGTCTGAATAATCGACTATTGATATCTGCAGATATCAATTTGAATAATTGGTAACGGCAAATATCAGTCTGAATAATCAACTATCGATATCTGCAGATATCAATTTGAATAATCTGTAACGGCAGATATCAGTCTGAATAATCAACTATCGATATCTACAGATATCAATTTAAATAATCGGTAACACAGATATCAGTCAGAATAATCAGCTAACAGCTATTGGCAGATATTAGTCGGAATAATTGATTATCGATATCTGCAGATATTAGTCTGAATAATTGACTATCAAGATCTGCAGATATCAATTTAAATAATCAGTAACGACAGATATCAGTCTCAATAATCGGTTATCTGTATCAGCAGATATCAGTCTGAATAATCTGTTATCGGTATCAGCATATATCAATTTGAATAATTGGTAACGGCAGATATCAGTCTGAATAATCGGCTATCTGTATCAGCAGATATCAATTTGAATAATCAGTAACGGCAGATATCAGTCTGAATAATCAACGATCAATATCTGCATATATCAGTCTGAATAATCGACTATCGGTATCTACAGATATCAATTTGAATAATCAGTAACGCAGATATCAGTCAGAATAATCAGCTATCGGTATCGGCAGATATCAGTCTGAATAATCGGCTATCGGGTTTAGCAGATATCAGTCAGAGTAATCGTCTATCAGTATCAGCAGATATCAGTCTAAATAACGGCTATCGGTATTAGCAGATATCAATTTGAATAATCGGTAACGGCAGATATCAGTCTGAATAATCGGCTATCTGTATCAGCAGATATCAATTTGAATAATTGGTAACGGCAGATATCAGTCTCAATATCGGCTATCGGTATCAGCAGATATCAATTTGAATAATCGGTAACGTCAGATATCAATCTAAATAATCAGCTATCGGTATCGGCAGATATCAGTCAGAGTAATTTTGCAGCTTTGGACCCAGACATAGCCAATACGCAACTAGTGTGAGGCAACCCCACTACTCCATTGGCGTCGCTTTGGTGTGTCCCTATAGACTGCTGAATGAATGTCCAAAAGCTTACACACCAAACGAACGCATCAAGCTCTGGCGTCCATCACTCCATCTCTTTTGACTTTTTAGGATAGAAATAAAAGCCCTATTTGAACCACGGGCGTCTGTGCCTCCTCTCTGCCGCGGTTTGGGCGGCGTCGAGGGCGGATCACAGCGGGCACTGCAGAGGAGCGGTACCGTGCGCAAGACTCTGAGCGGAGGGATGGCGGCCCTCAGGAGACACTCCCAGTGCATCTCCGTCAAACTACAGGCGGTGAGCAAGCACACGGTCATTTGACTCTCGCATGAAAACAAATGACACGTCTGTTATCTCCAACATTTATGAAGCCAATGAAAATTTCCATCCGTCTTTTGTCTGTAAACACATCTCACTTTCCATGACTCTCTCTCTCTCTGTCTCTCTCTCCCCCTCTGTGTGTGCAGGATGCACTGGTCAATCTGATTCGGCGAGCTCGACCGGTCTTCCTGCAGTGTTTGAGTGCTAAAACAGATGGTTGTGGCTTTGATGTCCCAGCACTGCGTGTACAGCTGCACTCCACACACCTGCTTCCAGCGCTGCAGCTGTACCGAACAGGTTTCACACATATACATGCACACTTGTGTTTTTTATTTAAACCTGATTAGTAATGTTTGCTAGTCTTGCAGTGCCCACTGGTTGCATACTACATGTTTTGCAAATGTAGTGGGCAAAGCATGCATACAGATATTTTGCATACTGTGCACACTCATTGTATGAATACAGCATCCACCCTGAACATAGTCTTTATTTAGTACCTTAGTTTTACATCTTTCATGTGGACATTTATTAATGTAAATATGTCGTTCTCTCTTTGCATTAGGCTACCCCGAGCACATGTCTGTGGGTGATTTCCGCTGTCGTTTCCAAGCTCTTTCCGCTCTTATAATAAAGCGTTATGGCTCTGTCTTCATTACTCCAGATGAGAGGAAGGTCTGGACATCCTAAATCACCAGCGCACACGCCTCATTACTTACTGTTAAAATGTCATTTGCCTCTAATGATGTCAAATGATAACATTTATTTGCCTCTTTAACGTTCAGCTGTTTTTCTCGAACAACCAACAGAGGAACTTACCTTTATCTGTGTTTTTGCCCCGTACATTAGGCCGTGGAGGAGTTATTGATCGAACTGGATCTGGACAAGAAAAGCATCGTTTTGGGATTGAGTCGGGTACGATTTTTCTCTTTTATGCTCATGCTTTTGATGACTAAAGATGAAAAGTTCACATTGGATAACATTGCGTATACGTTCGGCAGGTGTTTATGAAGCGAGGCGTCTTGAGTTGTTTAGATCAGCAGAGAGATCAGTTGGTGAGCGGTTGGCTTGTTTACCTTCAAGCGTCCTGTCTGGGTCACCTGGGTCGGCAGAAATATCGTCGCATGAAGGTGAGTCTCGTGTTTGTCCTCTGTTGGGATGATGGAGGGTTATAGATCTGCAGATAGAGATAAGGAGGTGTCTCAATGATTTACAGTGTAAAGAAAACCGTTTTGAGATATAAAGGATAAAGTACTGCATATAAATGATGTTCTTCAGAAATCATTATGGTTTCGGCATCACGATATCATAACAGGTACTTATCAAAATTCTGTATCTTTTTATTTTCCCTTGAAAAGAAGTAAACAGATCCTAACATCTTTAGCATATAAAATGTGAAATGGCCATGTTTGAAGAAATGTTGCTGATGTATAATATGGTAATGTTTGTGCTGATCTGTGATCAGGTTCAGCAGATGGCAGTGAGTTGTATTCAGAGAAACTTGCGAGCTCTCACGTCAGTGTCGTGCTGGAGTTGGTGGAGGCTTCTGTGTAAAGTTCGCCCTCTGCTGGATGTCAACATGGATGACCAGCGACTCAGATCTAAAGAGGTACAGTACTGACACGCTGGAACAGACTGAACATCACTACTGAAATTCTTAAATCACTGGAATTTATGGAAATTCCTGTGTTCTATATGTCTGTCTGCTTTTCCATTCTGTATGTCTGTATGTCTGTCTATCTATCAGTCTATTTGTCTGTATCTTACTCTATTTTTCTGTTTGTCTATTTGTTCTATTAATTTATTTATATATATATAAATCTGTCTCTCAATCTATATATCTGTTTGTCTGTCTGTCTGTCTGTCTGTCTGTCTGTCTGTCTGTCTGTCTCTCAATATATCTGTCTGTTTGTTTGTTTGTTTGTCTGCCTGCCTGTCTGTATGTCTGTCTGTCTGCCTCTCGATCTATTTGTCTGTTTGTCTATTTGTTCTATAAGTTTATTTGTCTGTCTGTCTGTCTATTTGTTTGTATGTCAATCTATTTGTCTCTCTGTCTCTCAATCTGTCTGTCTGTCTGTCTGTCTGTCTGTCTGTCTGTCTCTCAATCTATCTGTCTGTCTGTCTGTCTGTCTCTCAATCTATCTGTCTGTCTGTCTGTCTGTCTGTCTGTCTGTCTGTCTGTCTCTCAATCTATTTGTCTGTCTGTCTGTCTGTCTGTCTGTCTGTCTGTCTATTTGTTTGTCTATCAATTTATCTATCTATCTGTCTCTCTGTCTATCTTTCTGTCTGTCTGTCTGTCTGTCTGTCTGTCTGTCTGTTTCTCAATCTATCTGTCTGTCTGTCGGTCGGTCTCTCAATCTATCTATCTATCTGTCTGTCTGTCGGTCTCTCAATCTATCTGTCTGTTTGTCTATTTGTTCTATAAGTTTATTTGTCTGTCTGTCTGTCTGTCTATTTGTTTGTATGTCAATCTATTTGTCTCTCTGTCTCTCAATCTGTCTGTCTGTCTCTCAATCTATTTGTCTGTCTGTCTGTCTGTCTATTTGTTTGTCTATCAATTTATCTATCTATCTGTCTCTCTGTCTATCTTTCTGTCTGTCTGTCTGTCTGTCTGTCTGTCTGTCTGTCTGTTTCTCAATCTATCTGTCTGTCTGTCGGTCGGTCTCTCAATCTATCTATCTGTCTGTCTGTCGGTCTCTCAATCTATCTGTCTGTTTGTCTGTCTCTCAGTCTATCTATCTGTCTGTCTTTTAATCTATCTGTCTGTCTGTCTGCCCCTCAATCTGTCTGTATCTGTTTATTAGTCTACTTGTCTGTCTATCTATTGTTCTCTCAATCTGTCTGTCTGTCTGTCTGTCTGTCTGTCTGTCTGTCTCTCAATCTATCTGTCTGTCTGTCTGTCAGTCTCTCAATCTATCTATCTGTCTGTCTGTCTGTCTGTCTCTCAATCTATTTGTCTATCAATCTATCTGTCTGTCTGTCTATTTGTTTGTCTATCAATCTATTTGTCTGTCTGTCCCTCAATCTATCTATCTATCTGTCTCTCTCTATCTTTCTGTCTGTCTGTCTGTCTGTCGGTCTCTCAATCTATCTATCTGTCTGTCTGTTGGTCTCTCAATCTATGTGTCTGTCTGTCTCTCAGTCTATCTATCTGTCTGTCTGTCTGTCTGTCCCTCAATCTGTCTGTATCTGTTTATTCATCTACTTGTCTGTCTATCTATTGTTCTCTCAATCTGTCTATCTGTCTGTCTGTCTGTCTGTCTATCTGTCTCTCAATCTGTTTGTCTTTCTTTCTGTCTGTCTCTCAATCTATCTGTCTGTCTTTCAGTCTGTGTTTTAATTTGTCTATCTGTCTGTCCCTTAATCTGTCTGTATCTGTTTATTAGTCTACTTGTCTGTCTGTCTATTTATCTATCTTTCTGTCTGCCTCTTAATCTATATGTCTGTTTGCTTATGTACTGTATCTGTCTATTAGTCTATTTGTCTGTCCGTCCATCTGTCTGTCTATCCATCAGTAAGTCTATCTCTTTGTTTATCTGTCTGTCTAGCAAATGAGTTGTTTTAGGAATACGTAATTGATGATTTTATGTTGTGATGTGTAAGGGATGTATATCTGCCTTGTTTTCTTTACAGTATCGATCTGTCTGTCTGTGTTCCTGTCTGTCTGTCTTTCCGTCCATCATCGTGTTATGAAGTTAACGGCATGTTTCATGTTAACACTGTGCAGTAGCTCATGATTTTGTTAGTTTGATTGTAAGTTATATTTGTGTTACTCAGGATGAGATCAGTGCTCTGAGGAGACGCCTGGACAAATCCGAGAAGGAACGAAACGAACTGCGTCAGACTGCAGACAACCTGGAGACCAAGGTTTGTGTATGTGTGTGTGTGTGTGCTGTCATGTAAGCGACGAGCTGTCTGTTAAAAAATCCATTCTCATCAGAAACCCATTAACACAAACTCTGCTTGTGATCATCTGATGAAGCTCTGATCTCTGCTGGTGATGAATGAAGTGCTCTCATACAGCGACACTGACAGATGAGAGAGTTCACGTGTGTGTGTGTGCTTGTGCAGGTGACAGCCGTGACGTCTGAATTAAGTGATGAGAGGTTTAGAGGAGATGCCTTAAGTCAAGCTCTAGACATTGAACGAACAGAAAGACTTCGTCTCGTCAAAGACAATAAAGAACTACAGGTGCCACACACTCATCATACTGCATCTCTGTCAAAATCTTAATTTTATTTTGCGCATTGCATTATGGGATACAGTATGGCTCATATAGTACGCATACCGTATTATATACTGCAGACATAGTGTGTTAGTTTGCTGCTCTTGTGCTTCAGAGTCGGGTGGATCAGACTAAAGTGTCTCTTGATGCCCTCGAGAGGCAGTTAGAGGAAGAAAAGCAGAAAGTTAAAAGTAAAGAAGCTCTCAGCGGAGTGGCCACAGGTAACACACATCAAACATCAGTCACAATCAAACCAGCCGGCAAAAGAAATACAGACAATTTGTGGTTTTCGCACACAGAAAGTGAGCTGCAGCTGCAGCTGGAGTGCGCGCAGACGGAGGTGGAGTTTCTGCGCAGGCGTCTGCGTCAGACAGAGGAAAGACTTGACAGTGAGAAAGAAGCCAGACAGCAACTGGACACAAAGGTAAAACTATACATTACCTTCAAAATATATATATCACATACGATGGCCCCATTCTGATATAACCGCTCTGTCGCCTCCATGTGGCAGGTCCAAGAACTGCAGGTTCAGCTGGAGCAGTCCAAACGATCTGTGACCGAGCTGAAACGCCACTGCAGACGCTTGACCTCTGACCTCCAGGATGCTCGCGTGCTGACAGACAGCCTGCAGGGCCGCGCTCACGAGCTGGATAGGAAGCAGAGGAGGTCCGTCTCATTAGCATACAGATCATTAATATTCATGGTCACGCTCGTCTGCTGATTGAATATGCATCACGAGCCTCCGTCTGCGTCCGTGTGTGTTTCCAGGTTTGACAGCGAGTTGACCCAGGCTCTCGAACAGGCTGATAATGAAAGGGAACAGAAGGAGAGGACCATCCAGGAGAACATCGCCCTGGGTGCTGAGGTCTTTACACTTCGAAAGACATTGAAGGTACGAGCCGAGGTCAAAGGTCGACGGCGCACCATCTGTGATGTCTGGGTGTCCTCTGTCGTGCCAGAGATCAGAGCTTAAACGATAAGGAAAAGTTGACATTGAGTCTGTCAGCTTACATTAAAGCAGGCGCACTGAATGAACGCAATGTTTTCTGAAGTCATTAAACATCTGAATGAAATTAATGATAGTGGGGGAAAATATTTGCACACATTTAGATCTGATTATGCATTCTTCATTGTGTGTATACATGTGTTTGTGTACGTTTTATATATTTATTGTATGTTCGTGTGTATGTTTATGCTTTTAATATGTATAGAATTATTGTGTTTGTTGTGTTTATGTATGCGAGTATGTGTTTGTTAGCTTGCTTGCTTGCTTGCTTGTGTGTGTGTGTGTGTGTGTGTGTGTGTGTGTGTGTGTGTATAATTTTGTGTGAGTGTGATTGAGTGTGATTGTGTTTGTAAATGTCCATTAAAATGTCATGTGTGTGTGATTGTGTGTTTGTTTGATTGTGTCTGTGTGATTGTGTGTTTATTTGATTGTGTGTTTGTAAATGCCCATTCAAATTTTTGTGATTGTGTGTTTAATTGTGTGTGTGTGCGTGTGTGCGTGTGTGTGTGTGTGTGTGTGTGTGTGTGTGTGTGTGTGTGTGTGTGTGTGTGTGTGTGTGTTTGTAAATGCCCATTAAAATGTTGTGTGATTGTATGTTTAATTGTGTGTGTTTGATTGTGTGTTTGTAAATGTCCATTAAAATATTATTTGTGTGTGTGATTGTTAATGCCCATTAAAATGTTGTGTGTGTGATTGTGTGTTTATTTGATTGTGTGTTTGTAAATGCCCATTCAAATTTTTGTGATTGTGTGTTTAATTGTGTGTGTGTGTGCGTGTGTGTGTGTGTGTGTGTGTGTGTGTGTGTGTGTGTGTGTGTGTGTGTGTGTGTGTGTGTGATTGTGTGTTTGTTAATGCCCATTAAAATGTTGTGTGTGTGATTGTTTGATTGTGTGTGTGATTGTGTGTTTATTTGATTGTGTATTTGATTGTGTGTTTGTAAATGCCAATAAAATGGTGTCTGATTGTGTGTTTGATTGTGTGTTTGTAAATGCCCATTAAAATGTTGTGTGATTGTATGTTTAATTGTGTGTGTTTGATTGTGTGTTTGTAAATGTCCATTAAAATATTATTTGTGTGTGTGATTGTTAATGCCCATTAAAATGTTGTGTGTGTGATTGTGTGTTTATTTGATTGTGTGTTTGTAAATGCCCATTCAAATTTTTGTGATTGTGTGTTTAATTGTGTGTGTGTGTGCGTGCGTGTGTGTTTGTGTGTGTGTGATTGTGTGTTTGTTAATGCCCATTAAAATGTTGTGTGTGTGATTGTTTGATTGTGTGTGTGATTGTGTGTTTATTTGATTGTGTATTTGATTGTGTGTTTGTAAATGCCAATAAAATGGTGTCTGATTGTGTGTTTGATTGTGTGTTTGTAAATGCCCATTTAAATGTTGTGTGATTGTATGTTTAATTGTGTGTGTTTGATTGTGTGTTTGTAAATGTCCATTAAAATATTATTTGTGTGTGTGATTGTTAATGCCCATTAAAATGTTGTGTGTGTGATTGTGTGTTTATTTGATTGTGTGTTTGTAAATGCCCATTCAAATTTTTGTGATTGTGTGTTTAATTGTGTGTGTGTGTGCGTGCGTGTGTGTTTGTGTGTGTGTGATTGTGTGTTTGTTAATGCCCATTAAAATGTTGTGTGTGTGATTGTTTGATTGTGTGTGTGATTGTGTGTTTATTTGATTGTGTATTTGATTGTGTGTTTGTAAATGCCAATAAAATGGTGTCTGATTGTGTGTTTGATTGTGTGTTTGTAAATGCCCATTTAAATGTTGTGTGATTGTGTGTTTGATTGTGTGTTTGTAAATGCCCATTTAAATGTCGTGTGATTGTGTGTTTAATTGTGTGTTTGTAAATGCCCATAAAAATGTCATGTGTGTGTGTGATTTTGTGTTTGTTTGATTGTGTGTGTGATTGTGTGTTTATTTGATAGTGTGTTTGATTGTGTGTTTGCAAATGGCCATTAAAATGTCGTGTGATTGTGTGTTTGATTGTGTGTTTGTAAATGCCCATAAAAATGCCATGTGATTTTGTTTGAGTTTGATTGTGTGTTTGATTGTTTGTTCGTTTGTGTGTTTGTAAATGGCCATTAAAATGTAGTGTGATTGTGTGTATGTGATTGTGTGTGTGATTGTGTGTGTGGTTGTGTGCTTGATTGTGTGTTTGATTGTGTGTGTAATTGTGTGTTTGTAAATGGCAATTAAAATGTTGTGAGATTGTGTGTTCGTTTGTGTGTTTGTAAATGCCCATTAAAATGTTGTGTGATTGTGTGTTTGATTGTGTGTGTGATTGTGTGTTCGATTGTGTGTTTGTAAATGCCAATTAAAATGCTGTGAGATTGTGTGTTCGTTTGTGTGTTTGTAAATGCCCATTAAAATGTTGTGCGATTGTGTGTTTGATTGTGTGTTTGATTGTGTGTGTGATTGTGAGTTTGATTGTGTGTTTGTAAATGGCCATTAAAATGTTGTGTGATTGTGTGTTTGATTGTGTGTGTGATTGTGTGTTCGATTGTGTGTTTGTAAATGCCAATTAAAATGCTGTGAGATTGTGTGTTCGTTTGTGTGTTTGTAAATGCCCATTAAAATGTTGTGCGATTGTGTGTTTGTAAATGCCAATTAAAATGTTGTGTGATTGTGTTTTTGATTGTGTTTTTGATTGTGTGTGTGATTGTGAGTTTGATTGTGTGTTTGTAAATGCCAGTTAAAATGTTGTGAGATTGTGTGTTTGTAAATGCTCATTACAATGTCATGTGATTGTGTGTTCGTTTGTGTGTTTGTAAATGCCCATTAAAATGTTGTGTGATTGTGTGTTTGATTGTGTGTGTGATTGTGTGTTCGATTGTGTGTTTGTAAATGTCAATTAAAATGCTGTGAGATTGTGTGTTCGTTTGTGTGTTTGTAAATGCCCATTAAAATGTTGTGCGATTGTGTGTTCGATTGTGTGTGTGATTGTGTGTTCGATTGTGAGTTTGATTGTGTGTTTGTAAATGCTAATTAAAATGTTGTGAGATTGTGCGTTCGATTGTGTGTTTGTAAATGCCCATTAAAATGTTGTGTGATTGTGTTTTTGATTGTGTGTGTGATTGTGTGGTCGATTGTGTGTTTGTGAATGCCCATTACAATGTCATGTGATTGTGTGTTTGTTTGTGTGTTTGTAAGTGCCAATTAAAATGTTGTGCGATTGTGTTTTTGATTGTGTGTTTGATTGTGTGTGTGATTGTGAGTTTGATTGTGTGTTTGTAAATGCCAGTTAAAATGTTGTGAGATTGTGTGTTTGATTGTGTGTTTGTAAATGCCCATTAAAATGTTGTGTGATTGTGTGTTTGATTGTGTGTGTGATTGTGTGTTCGATTGTGTGTTTGTAAATGTCAATTAAAATGCTGTGAGATTGTGTGTTCGTTTGTGTGTTTGTAAATGCCCATTAAAATGTTGTGCGATTGTGTGTTCGATTGTGTGTGTGATTGTGTGTTCGATTGTGAGTTTGATTGTGTGTTTGTAAATGCCAATTAAAATGTTGTGAGATTGTGTGTTTGATTGTGTGTGTGATTGTGTGTGTGATTGTGAGTTTGATTGTGTGTTTGTAAATGCCCATTAAAATGTTGTGCGATTGTGTTTTGATTGTGTGTGTGATTGTGTGTTCGATTGTGTGTTTGTGAATGCCCATTACAATGTCATGTGATTGTGTGTTCGTTTGTGTGTTTGTAAGTGCCAATTAAAATGTTGTGCGATTGTGTTTTTGATTGTGTGTTTGATTGTGTGTGATTGTGAGTTTGATTGTGTGTTTGTAAATGCCAGTTAAAATGTTGTGAGATTGTGTGTTTGATTGTGTGTTTGCAAATGCCCATTACAATGTCATGTGATTGTGTGTTCGATTGTGTGTTTGTAAATGCCCATTACAATGTCCTATGTGTGATTGTTGTCTGTTTAGGGTTAGGGTTATTTACTAAAAATATAGTTTGAAATATGTTTACAAAAATGTATTTTTCACCAATATATTTGTTGGCCTTTTTTGAATGTTTTGAAATATAAATCGTTTTTAAAGCATTTATATTCACGTGACATCACACTGGAAGAAATACTTTGTATGTTTCAAACCTGTAAACCTAACAGGTTTGAAAAGGTTAAAATTAAATATATTTTCAACTGCAAGAACACTTTATACAATATATTTTGATATATACTTTTATATTTTGCCCAGGAAAAATAAATTTTCTGCAATAAGGGATGTAAAATTAGAAATGTATTTGTTGCCCCTGAAATAAATTTTTAAATGTTAATATATTAAGGATAAAACTAAATATATTTTCGTATTTAATTAAGCGTTACTATCTACAAAATGTATTTAGCATATATTTAAAATATATTTCTGGCCTGAGAAATATTGTGTATTTCATTGTTTGTATGTGTGCAGGAGAGTCAGACGGAGGTCACACACCTACAGCAGCAGAAGGAGGAGTTGTGTGCTCAGATTCGTGACTTAAGTGTGCCGCTCAACCTCACCAGCGACTCCGTCCCAGAGCTGAAGAAACATCTGCGTGAACTGGAGAGCAGAGAGACCGAGCGAGCCGAGGAGATCACACACATGACTGCTAAACTCAAACAACACGAGCAGGTGGATTTATCACTCATTCATCCCCAAAATCTGAGTTCAGACTCCATACAGTATTATAAAAAAAATGTGTCATTAATAGAATAATTCAGTATTAACATCAGCATTATAGTTCACATGAACCATTTATTGAAACAAAGAAGCATACAGTATGTGTCATTAAAAAATGTCAAGGCCAATGAACTAAGCCAATCCATTCTCCTCAGGTTCATCTGCGTTTTGAGATGGAGATGGAGAGGATGAAGCAGATCCATCAGAAGGAGCTGGAGGACAAAGACGAAGAACTTGAGGACGTGCAGAAGTCCTCACAGAGAAGGGTGAGGAACACAGAATGACTGCCATAAACCATCTCGTCTCAGACGCGTCCTCTGATGTCTGCTGTGTGTTTGTGTGTCTGTGCAGCTGCGACAGCTGGAGATGCAACTAGATCAGGAATATGAAGAGAAACAGATGGTGGTTCATGAGAAACATGATTTGGAGGGCCTGATAGCCACGCTGTGTGAACAGGTAACACACACAAACATACATTTAGTCAGAACGAGCCATTGACTTCTACTGATTTAACTTAACAGTAATCCATACCCTTAGCATAAAACACTGTGGGGTTTTAGAATAATAATAAAAATATTTAATATTTATTATTTATTTATATTATTAAGAAATTATTAATTATTTAATTAGGTCTTTACTATTATTATGATCATTATTAATATTGTTAATATTTTAGTACAGTGCCTGAATAGAGTTTGTGAGTTGCCCCCCAAAGCTCGTTTAATTAATAGCCTCAATTTTAATATTTATTACATATTTTTACATTAGCTTGGCTTCTTTTATGTATGCTAACATTTTAAACAATGATAAAACATATCAACAAGTAAAATAAAATAAAATCAACAAGGTGAAACTATCACATGCGCACGTGAAACTATCGCGTGAGCACGTAAAAGCGAAAGTTTCACGTGCGCACACTTAAAAAAAAAATTCTGCACATGAAGGTTTTGCACGTGAGCACGCGAAAGTTTCACGTGAGCACGCGAAAGTTTCACGTGAGTACATGAAACTAAACTTTAGATTTTTTTTACTCCAATGTCACCTTAGGGGCTCGGTAAAAAAGTAGCCCTCCAGATTGTTTTATAAATTTTGGAAGCCCTCGCTCACAAAAAAGTTGGAGACCCCTGTTTTAGTAGTTACCACAACCAACTTTGTCCATCATCCTTTTACTCACCCCTAATTCTGAGGTTATTATTAATCAAATAAATAATAATCATATTTTATTATTATTCATAGTAATATTATTCATATTAATACTATTTTTATTATTATTAATAATAATAATAATAATAATACAAAATATATTGTTGTTATTATTATTATAATAATTACTACTTCTACCACACACACACACACCCACACCCTTAAATGTATTAATTTATCTATGTTGGTTGTCAGTATGTATGTTTGTTTTGGGTATTTTGTATTTGCTCCATAGCAATAAAAAATAGAAAAATAATTAGAAAAATGTATCTTAGCAGATGAAATGCTTAATACTAAGCTAAGATGAAATAAAGGCAATAAAGAGAAATGTAACCCTGAATGCTTGGGTTGGAACTTTTAATACAATTATTTATCCCTACCCAACGAGCTTTAGGACTCAGGAGACATGAATGTTACACCCGTATCACTCTTTGCATGCTTTTATTAATAAAAAAACCTACTTAAAACTCATCTTAGCATAATATTAAAACATATTTTTTTTACATAATAGCATATGTAAAAGTTTTTTTTTGTTACAGTAATTTCTTCATGCTTTAAAATTGCTTGAATGTAGCTCTACACCCTTGCATCACTTAGTATATGTGGATCGATGAATATGCAAATTAGTGCCCGCCTCCACTCTTTTCAACAACCTTGGACCATAGATATATATTTAGATAGATGCTACAGTTGGCACTTTTAGACACATAACTGCTAAGCCTGGTTTCACAAAATGCATACATAAACTTGATGAATTTGCATATTGTTTGTCTTCGAAACGACAACAAAACAACAACATTCCAAAATGTTGTCAAATGGAGCTATCATGGCAGATAATAAAGTCCTTTGTCCCTTTTTATGAACTCTAGGCCTTGTCTGGGAATTATTTAAATTAGGGACATTGTGCTGTTTGACTTGTTGTTGTTTTTGAAAGGTGTTTTCTATTATAGAGAATATCTTTTGATATTATCTCAACTTTGACAATATCTCTTTCCTTTAGAGCGGGCTTTGAGCTTTGTACTTGCAAACCTTTCGTGCTTAAGCAGCAACATTACACACCACATAAAACATAATAGTTCCTAGTCGTGACATAAAAATAAAAAACTGCTGGCTCATTTAGGTTATATAAACATGGTATCAAATGCTTTTTCAAGATGATATTTTACTGTAGTGTTTAGAACAATGTGTGGTCTTCATTCTCAATTACCAAAAAAACACTTCTTGGTGATACTATTAAATACAGTACTGTGCAAAATGCAATGGTATTGCAATGATATAATGGCCATGAGATAATTATATCTCAATATTTTATTAAGAAAATACAAGGAATTTGTATGTAGTATTAAAAATCAGAATAAAATGAAAAGTTAAAGTGTCGAGTATTTAATGTGAGCTCGAGCAATAGCAGGAACCTGCAGGCTCGCTTAAACCTAAATGAAATGAAATCCTAATTTCTAATTTAAATCTAATGACTTCAGGACTTCAGTTTCCTCGAAAGGGTTCAAGATGTGTTTAGTGCAAAGAGAGATCACAATAAATACTGACTTTTGCCTGAAGAGGCCTTTTTGTATTAAAGTTTTTATATATTTTCTGTACATATTTTCTGTTTGTATTTTAATAAAGAGAGCGATAAATAAATATGGAGGGTAAAACTTTGCTAAAACAACAAAGCTGGTAGTGGTCTAAGATTTTTGCACACAAGTACTACATTACCATCTTGTCAAGGATGTTACATTCATGTCATTATGCAATATATTGCATCCTTACATTTTCACCTCCTTAACATGATGTTAGCAAATGTTCCACAAATCTTTCCTGTTAGGTGGGTTATATTACTTTGTATATTGTTACTTTAAGTATAGTAGCTACACAACACCAAATGAGTTTTATAGCCTCTCTGAATTTTTGCTACCATTGCACACAGTGTCTGTTTCTCTCAAGTACAGTGTGCTAAACATAGCTAATAGGCTTTAAGCTACACTAGGAGGGATATCGTCCTGCCTGCGGGCCATCGTGAACACTAATGTGAATATGTTCTGGATGAGTGATCGCTACAGATATAGATACAATGAATCTGATGCTGCTTAAAGTGACCCTTTATACTAAAATGAACCATGGTTTTACTACAAGTATAACAAAAATACATGGCATTATACAGTAGTCCAACCATGGTTGACACAAATGAACCATAGAACCCCAATATATGCCATTGTGTCTCTGTAGTTCTTGTAGTAAAACAAAAAGCCTTTCACACAACAGGAACATTTTCATAGTCCCTGATCTATCTGCGGGACTTCCCATTTTTTGGCATGTTCAGATCACAGGAACTGGGGACGTTTTTAGTACCAGGACCTATTTTGGGGTCTAAATTAGCTTCAGGGTAGGATACAACAGCAAAACATGAACTATTCATGATGACGCAACTTTGTGTTTATTGGCCAAATATTTTTTAAACATAAATTTTTTTACAAAAAAAATATACAGTTTTTACTATATGAACATGTTACAAGATGTAAACATACACAAACATAAATAAACATGTTATTTATAGAAGCCATGGTTTAACCACAGTAACCATAGTTCAACTAAGGTATTTGTAGTAAAACCATGATTTTACAAATGGCAATTGATGTGCAGAAAAACATGGTTACTACAGTTTTTATGTAATAAAACCATGGTGACTACACTTTTACTGTAATAAAACCATGGTGACTACATTTTTACCGTAATAAAAACATGGTTGCTATACTTTTACAGTAATGAAACTATGGTTGCTATACTTTTACCGCAATGAAATCATGGTTACTACACTTTTACTGTAATAAAACCATGGTTGCTATACTTTTACCGCAATAAAACCATTGTTGTTACACGTTTAACATAATAAAACCATGGTTACTACACTTTTACCATAATAAAATCATGGTTACTACACTTTTACCAAAATAAAACCATTGTTTCAACATTTTTACTGTAATAAAACCATTGTTTCTAAACTTTAACCATAATAAAACCATGGTTACTATACTTTTACCGTAATAAAATCATAGTGACTATACCTTCACTTTAATAAAACCATGGTGACCACACATTTACAGTGATAAAACCATGGTTACTACACTTTTACCATAATAAAACCATTGTTTCTAAATTTTTCCCGTAATAAAATTATTGTTTCTAAACTTTTACTGTAATAAAACCATGGTTACTATACTTTTACCGTAATAAAACCATGATGACTATACTTTTACCGTAATTAAATTATTGTTTCTAAACTTTTACCGCAATAAAACCATGGTTACTACACTTTTACTGTAATAAAACCATTGTTTCTAAACTTTTACCGTAATAAAACCATGGTTACTACACTTTTATTGTAATAAAACCATTGTTTCTAAACTTTTACCATAATAAAACCATGGTAACTACACTTTTACCGTAATAAAACCATGGTGACTACACTTTTACCATAATAAAACCATGGTTATTACACTTTTACCGTAATAAAACCATGGTTACTACACTTTTACCAAAATAAAACCATTGTTTCAACATTTTTACTGTAATAAAACCATTGTTTCTAAACTTTAACCATAATAAAACCATGGTTACTATACTTTTACCGTAATAAAATCATAGTGACTATACCTTCACTTTAATAAAACCATGGTGACTACACATTTACAGTGATAAAACCATGGTTACTACACTTTTACCATAATAAAACCATTGTTTCTAAATTTTTCCCGTAATAAAATTATTGTTTCTAAACTTTTACTGTAATAAAACCATGGTTTCTATACTTTTACCGTAATAAAACCATGATGACTATACTTTTACCGTAATTAAATTATTGTTTCTAAACTTTTACCGTAATAAAACCATGGTTATTACACTTTTACCGTAATAAAACCATGGTGAATACACTTTTACCGTAATAAAACCATGGTGACTACACTTTTACCATAATAAAACCATAGTTATTACACTTTTACCATAATAAAACCATGGTGAATACACTTTTACCGTAATAAAACCATGGTGACTACACTTTTACCGTAATAAAATCATCGTTACTACTCTTTTACCGTAATTAAACCATGGTTACTACACTTTTACCGTAATAAAACCCAGGTGACTACACTTTTACTGTAATAAAATTATTGTTTCTAAACTTTTACCGTAATAAAACCATGGTTACTACACTTTTATTGTAATAAAACCATTGTTTCTAAACTTTTACCGTAATAAAACCATGGTAACTACACTTTTACCGTAATAAAACCATGGTGACTACACTTTTACCATAATAAAACCATGGTTATTACACTTTTACCGTAATAAAACCATGGTGAATACACTTTTACCGTAATAAATCCCAGGTGACTACACTTTTACTGTAATAAAATTATTGTTACTACTCTTTTACCATAATTAAACCATGGTTACTACACTTTTACCGTAATAAAACCCAGGTGACTACACTTTTACTGTAATAAAATTATTGTTACTACTCTTTTACCGTAATAAAACCATGGTTACTACACTTTTACCGTAATAAAATCATGGTTGCTATACTTTTACCGCAATGGAATAATGGTTACTACACTTTTACTGTAATAAAACCATGGTTACTACACTTTTACCGTAATAAAATCATGGTTACTTTACTTTTACCATAATAAAACCATGGTTTCTACACTTTTAGCCTAAAAAAATCATGGTTACTACATTTTTACCATAATAAATCCATGGTTACTACACTTTTACACTTATAAAACCATGGTTATCTTGTTATGGGTAACCTGAGCCTGTTTTTATGGGTGAAAAATGAGTAGTAGTATTGATATAGGGTTATTTCAGTAAAATACAGGCAGATGAGAGAAGAGAGGAATATTTTTATTTCAGTACAAGTGCATTTTCAAACATTTACCTCCAAAAAAGTTTAACACTTATTATTTGACTCAAGAAAAGTTCTGATATTCTGATTTAAAGTTATAACCTCTCTCTCTCTATCTCTTTTTCTCTGGTCCCAGGTGGGCCACAGAGACTTTGATGTGGAGAAAAGGTTGAGGCGAGACCTGAAGCGAACACACGCTCTGCTCAGTGATGCGCAGTTGCTGCTGTCCACCGTTGAACAGCCCGGTCAGAGTCATGACCCCGGTGCTAAGGAGCAGCTGGAGAGACTGCACTGCCAGGTGATACTGCCAACCCATCATTACAACTGCAAACCATCACTCATTTTAAATCTAACCTCAGCTTTATTACTCTTACACATTTGATGCTGGAATATTGAACTGAAGTAAATTATAGCCCTACAATAAAGCACAAACTTTATTTCCACAGTTATGGTATAATATAAAGAGCCATATGGGCAATTCCATGCAAATGTTAAGTTTCAATGCAAAACAAGTATGGTTAAGTTTTTAACCCCTTAACCTAAATCCCTACAGGTATTTTCCAAAAACAACGTACCCACATTAAAATGTCTGCAGCTCTCAAACCTTGTGGTCTATTAACTCTGGTGTTTTTTGAAACTAGACATTTGAAATTTTGATGCCCAAGAGTTATAATAATATGCATATTAAATTACAAAAATAAAAAAAGATATTGCTGCTTTTAGCACAGTTCACTGAACATCATCCATCAAATCTCATAAAAATGCTGCTCAACTTAAGACCTCCAAGCTAATCCTCTTGACAGTTGTCCTTATGCTTTACTCGTCACCAAGATTCAACTTGTTTACTGTATATCATTTTATGTGTACCTGGCTTTCAGTTGGAGGACAGTGAAGCCAGACGTTTGGAGGCTGAAAGCATACAGAAGACTCTCTCAGCAGAGCTCGATAACGCTCAGATGGAGTTGGAGAACATCTGCAAACAGAAGAGCCTGGTGAGAACCAGAGACCAAAAGACTTTAAAAGTGCATATATGAAAACTCTCTGATCATCTCAGTTCATCTCTCTCTCTCTGTTTCTCCAGGTGGATGAGCAGCTGGCTCAGCTGAGGTACGAGAGAACGGATCTGATGAAGAGACTCGAGGAAGACCAAGAGGACCTGAATGAGCTCATGCAGAAGCACAAAGCCCTAATCGCTCAGGTCTGTGAATTATCTTCATAAGCAGGAGGTTATATGTGTTTTTTGGACCTAACTAAAATCTCTGTTTATATCAGTCTTCCAGTGATATCTCTCAGATCAGAGAACTTCAGGCTGAGCTTGAGGAGCTGAAGAAACAGAGACAAACCTTACAAGAGCAGGTGAGGAGAGAAACAGCACTGAGTGTAAAGCTTTTGCCTTATAACAATCTTGTTTTGGACCAAATATATCAGAATATTTTTTCAAATATATATTTAAACCAAGACAGTGGATGCAGGATAGAGAGTATAAATTTTTTTAGTATTAAATACTAAATATTAGTAGAGAAACTTGTGAGAAGATAAACAAAATACAAGATATTATATAGACGGTTTTAACGGAAGCACGCACGTTGTCTTGATTACGCGTTTGAAGTGAAGTGAACTTATGGTCTGAATTTATAAATCAGTCTGGCTAGTGGCTAAACTGATCTCTAAAACAAAAACCTTTTCGAAAATAAAATGTTTTGTTTTGCTAAAGATGAGGGGAGATGAGCATAGATCACAACTGTGCGGAGACGTTTGGCAGTCAGGCAAGACCTGTAGCTATCATTGTAAACATTAGTGTAATAGTTGATTTGCGTTAATAGTTGAAAGCTCAGTGTAATAGTAAATATGCATAAGATATGATATATGAACAAAGGTAATTTACTTATACAGTATATTTCTGATAACAAAGCAAATAAATGATAAGGACTCTGTTGTTATTGATTCTTTGTGGTAGTCTACCGGAAGTTGCGTTTAGTCCAAAAAAGCCATTTTTTGTGTTGTTGCTACTGAAACCGTATATTACTTAATATTAGTAGAGAAACCTATGTTAGGAAGGTATACAAAATACTACAAACTACGTATTAAATACTAAATATTTGTAGAGAAACTTATCAGAAAGTAAACAAAATACAAAATATTATTAATAAAAGTATTAAATACTAAATAATAGACAAAATATAACAAATATTAGAAATGTTGCCTTAGCAATAAACTGAAATTAGTTCTGAAAAAAAATAACTAAAACTGGAAAAATATAAGTTAAATAGCTAGTTAACAAAATAGAAAGTAAACAAAATACAAAATATTTTATACTTAGTATTAAATACTAAATATTAAATACTAATATAAGTTCTATAAGAAAGTAAACAAAAAATAAAATATTATAAACTAATTATGAAATACTAAATATTAGTAGAGAAACTTATATTAGCAAGGTAAACAAAATACAAAATATTATATATGAAGTATTAAATACTAAATATTAGTAGAGAAACGTATAAGTAAGTAAACAAAATACAAAATATGATAGTAAGTATTAAATACTAAATATTAGTAGAGAAACTTATATTGAGAAAGTAAACAAAATACAAAATATTATATTCTAAGTATTAAATACTAAATATTTAATACTAATATAAGTAATATAAGAAATTAAACAAAATATAAACAATTATAAACTAAGTATTAAATACTAAATATTAGTAGAGAAACTTATATTAGGAAGGTAAACAAAATACAAAATATTATATATGAAGTATTAAATACTAAATATTAGTAGAGAAACGTATAAGTAAGTAAACAAAATACAAAATATGATAGTAAGTATTAAATACTAAATATTAGTAGAGAAACTTATATTGAGAAAGTAAACAAAATACAAAATATTATATTCTAAGTATTAAATACTAAATATTTAATACTAATATAAGTAATATAAGAAATTAAACAAAATATAAACAATTATAAACTAAGTATTAATTACTAAATATTAGTAGAGAAACTTATATTAGGAAGGTAAACAAAATACTAAATATTATATATGAAGTATTAAATACTAAATATTAGTAGAGAAACGTATAAGTAAGTAAACAAAATACAAAATATGATAGTAAGTATTAAATACTAAATATTAGTAGAGAAACTTATATTGAGAAAGTAAACAAAATACAAAATATTATATTCTAAGTATTAAATACTAAATATTTACTACTAATATAAGTAATATAAGAAATTAAACAAAATATAAACAATTATAAACTAAGTATTAAATACTAAATATTAGTAGAGAAACTTATGAGAGAAAGTAAACAAAATACAAAATATTATATAGACGGTTTCAGAAGTAACAACATAAACAAGCGGCTGTCGCGGTCTGCACGTAACTTCCGGTAAACTCCGCTAAGAATAAATAACAACAAAGTTCTTTAAACGTAGTTTATTTATATAACAAGCAGAAAAACAGCACATAGATTACCTAGGAAACTGAAACATTTGTTATTTTCGACGAGGCATTCGTTCAAGAGATCAGTTTAGCAACTAGTCAGACCATAAAAAAAACGAAACCGGAAGTAAAGTTCGGTTCCAGACGTGTATCACGTGCGTCCGATGAAACCGTCTATACGAAATTTTAAATACTAAATAATAGACAAAATATAACAAATATTAGAAATGTTGCCTTAGCAATAAATTGAAATTAGTTGAGGCACTAAAATTATTACTGAAAAGTAATAACTAAAACTGGAAAAATGTAAGTTAAATAGCTAGTTAACAAAATAGAAAGTAAACAAAATACAAAATATTTTATACTTAGTATTAAATACTAAATATTAAATACTAATATAAGTTCTATAAGAAAGTAAACAAAAAATAAAATATTATAAACTAATTATGAAATACTAAATATTAGTAGAGAAACTTATATTAGCAAGGTAAACAAAATACAAAATATTACAAATGAAGTATTAATTACTAAATATTAGTAGAGAAACTTATATTAGGAAGGTAAACAAAATACTAAATATTATATATGAAGTATTAAATACTAAATATTAGTAGAGAAACGTATAAGTAAGTAAACAAAATACAAAATATGATAGTAAGTATTAAATACTAAATATTAGTAGAGAAACTTATATTGAGAAAGTAAACAAAATACAAAATATTATATAGACGGTTTCAGAAGTAACAACATAAACAAGCGGCTGTCGTGGTCTGCACGTAACTTCCGGTAAACTCCGCTAATAATAAATAACAACAAAGTTCTTTAAACGTAGTTTATTTATATAACAAGCAGAAAAACAGCACATAGATTACCTAGGAAACCGAAACATTTGTTATTTTCAACGAGGCATTTGTTCAAGAGATCAGTTTAGCAACTAGTCAGACCATAAAAAAAACGAAACCGGAAGTAAAGTTCGGTTCCAGACCTGTATCACGTGCGTCCGATGAAACCGTCTATACGAAATATAAAATACTAAATAATAGACAAAATATAACAAATATTAGAAATGTTGCCTTAGCAATAAATTGAAATTAGTTGAGGCACTAAAATTATTACTGAAAAGTAATAACTAAAACTGGAAAAATGTAAGTTAAATAGCTATATAATTAAAAAAAATAATAATACAAAACTAATAAAATGAATGCTGTTAGAAATGACAATGACAGTTGAAAAAAGATAAATTACTAAATGTAATTAATTAATTAAATTAAAACTAACATGAAAACAAAAAATATAAAAACAAAAACTAATTCTGAATTTAAATAAAATCTTTTCTAACTCTAAGCTCCATACGGTTACACAAACCAGACTTAATGACTTCTCTATCCTATGAAAACTCAAACATTTATTACATGTTTACTGTATTACAAACTCATGAAAACACATCTGCTCTGTCTGTCCTGTTCTCCTGAATCGCATCTTTGTTTCTCAGTGTTTCTGTTTGTTTTCTATGGATGTTTTCAGCAGATGCCTAATCTCTAAAGAGTTAAAAGATGACACAAACATTTAAGCTGTGCATGTGAATGAATTTTCCCAGAGTAATAAATGTGATTTATTAAAAGGTTTTGCATCGTAGTTGAGGTAGTAAAAGATAGTTGCTATTTTGTTAACACGTCATGTCACGGATGTTATCTTCCAGCTCCAGACCAGCGTTGCGCGCGTGCAGTTCCTGGAGTCGTCCACGGTGGCCCGCAGCATTGTCAGCAAGCAGGAGGCTCGGATCTGTGACCTGGAGAACAAACTGGAGTTTCAGAGAGGACAGGTCAAGAGGTTTGAGGTCAGTTCAGAACCACAAAGAGCATCCTCTCAGAGATGATCATGGTGGTCAAGCATGCTTTCGGTTGTTTGCAGGTCCTGGTTCTGCGTCTGAGGGACAGCGTGGTCCGGCTGGGCGAAGAGCTGGAGCAGTCGGCCCAGGCCGAGAGCAGAGAGAGAGAGAATTCACGATACTATCAGCAGAGACTGGCGGACATGAGACTGGAAATGGAGGATCTGAGTGTCAGGGAGCAGGAGAGCGGCCGCATACGCATGGAGCTGGTGACTGCAAATACACATGCTGTTTAAATCTGACATCAAAGACATGTGATTGATGTGCTGAGCGAAATAAAAATATGAGAAACGCACTTGAAATCTCATATACAGTAGCTCCATAATGGATTTTGCATACACTTTTGACTTACAGTGCAATAAAACTATACATTTTATTCCCTGGGAATTGAACACATGACCAACATAATGCTCTAGCAGTCGAGCAATAGGAAAATAAAAATGCATGGATACAAATAAGATTTGCATGATTTTGCATGAAAGGCTCGGAAAAAGGAAACTGATTCCTAATTTTTTTTACCCATATAGTATATAATAAATGTAATAAGGCAGTCATATTTAACCGTTAAATGTAAATTATGAATACATCTTGAAATTGAAAGGCTGCTTGAGTGACGTTTTTGCAGCCTCCTCGCTGCATTTTTCCTCATCGGCCGCCCACAAGCCTGGCATGTTATTGCCCAGGAGAATACACTGAGCTTTTCTGAAAAAATCTGTAAATATTCATAATTTAACACGAATGAGGCGGCCTCCGTCATTACAACTCCTGCCGGCACGTAATGCAATTTGACCCGTGCGCAGAGTCGGCGGGGATTCAATATTAGGAATTTTAGCTACACTATCACTGACGTCTGAAGCGCACACAAAGACACGCTCGGGCTCTCCAGGTTATTGGTTATGAAGGGGAGGGGGCAACGGTGAAAGTGTGGTTGTCATGGAGATGAGAGGAGGCGAATGGGATTTGTTGTATCAATAACCTTGAGGAGACAATGGAAATTAATCACAGGCAGACGGTGGCGGCGCATCCGGGAAATGTGGGATATACTGGGAAGAGAGGAGGAATCTTGTGATCAGCCCTCATTATCAAATTATTTTATAAACAAGAGCTCGGGATCAATAATGCAGCATTGTAAGACAAGAGTATGCTTGGGCACGAGCGAATCTTATGTTATAAACACTCCCAAATTTTATTTCATCCCAAGGTTAAAAAGCACAGTAGGTATTAATGAGACTTTTGAGAGGCATTACAGAATGAAAACTAAACAGAAACTGTAAAAATAATGTCACAGTGCAAACATTTCTAAAACAGATGCAAGCAATTTTGAAAACACAGCATGCAATTTTGCGTTTAAATATCAATCACAGGCCAGACGTCTAAGCTAAAACAAAGCAAGATTTGGGCTGTCAGTGAAATTGAATAAACGTCTAACCATAGCCTAGAAATAAATAAAATCAATAAATGAAAACAAACACCTTGTAATCACTGTTGACTTACATGCTTACATGATGGACTATCAGACATCTCACAAGCAATGGATAATTTACACCCGGTTGTTATCACAGAAATAACTGAAGAGGCTTATTTTGCGACTAAAACTGGCTGCCTGTACCTTATCTCACTTATTACATAGCTATTTCCCTTATAAGTATGGTAAGGAACATTAAATATTGATTTGAAATATTTTATTTGCTCAAATGCAGACCTTTTGCGAGGAAAACCTGACTTTTTTAAGATGTAAAATAAATCTTTGGTGTGCCCAGAGTTTTAGCTCAAAACACCATACAGATCATTTATTATAATTTTGTTAAAATTGCCACTTTGTAGATGTAAGTGAAAATGTGTTGGTTTTAGGTGTGTCCTTTTAAATCCATGAGCTGACGAAATGCAAACACTGATCGCCATAATGGGGGTTTGTTGAAATTGAAAAGGAACATTTCACAAGACTTTAAAGATGTAAAATAAATCTGGCTCAAAATACCATATAGATAATTTTATTATAACATGTTTAAGTGTCACTTTGTAGGTGTGAGCAAAACTGTGCCGTTTTTGGGTGTGTCCTTTTAAATGCAAATTAACTGATAATGCAAACACTGATCACCATAATGGAAATGAAATTAAAACTCAATTGTGCTGTCAATTGATATACTTTTTCTCTCTCTCTATCTGCACTAAATGGCCATGCCATGGTTGGATAGTGCAGATTAAAGGGCGGTATTATTATAATAAGATTATTGTAATATTTTTTGCACATGCTTCCAAAGAATAGTTTACCAAAACTAAGTAAATGGGTAAATCTTTTTCACATTTTCTAGAAGCACTGGAGACCCAATTATTGCACTTAAACATGGAAAAAGTCAGATTTTCATGAAATGTCCCCTTTAATATAAGACAAAACACAAACACAATATTTGGTTTAATCTTTTTTTATATAATATGTCATATATGTTAATAAAATACATTTTTATATTTATTTTTGTGAAATATTACCTGTCAAAATTATGTGCAGCATTCTGTGTTATTAGTTTGTTATTTGGTAATAACAAACCATGCAAATTTCGCAACAACCCAATCATAATCAATCATTTGAGCCGTATAATAAGTTGTTTTGGCAAAACCGACATGTAACCAAATTCAAGTTTATTTTGGCTAGAAGTGAGTTACTCATAGCCAGACAGTATAGTTAACCCAGACAATAAAAGCTATTGCCTGCTGGTAGGTAACATCACATTTCTCTTCAATAGCAGTGTTCCTGAAGCTCAATTGGTATAGATTTGTGTTAGCATCACACACGGTCATGGTTCAATACCAGGGAACAAACATACCGATTTGTGGGGTCACCAAATGCATGGATGTAATGTTTGTAGTATATGTTTCTAAATGCTCACTACAAGCAGTAGTTGGTTAATAATTAATTGACCACATTTTGTGATTAAACACTGAATAAGTCCCTTGAGATCCAGGGTTATCTGATGGTTTATCTTATCTGTATCAGGAAATGCAAGTGGAGGAGCTTAGTGCGGTGAGACAGACCCTGCAGGCAGATCTGGAAACGTCAATCCGGCGTATCGCTGATCTACAAGCTGCCTTAGAGGAGGTGGAGTCCAGCGATGAGAGTGACACTGAAAGGTATCGCAAGAGACGTTAGCTTGACCTTTCCTTAAATGTTCCAAAATCTCATTTAGATTTATGCATTTGGTGGATTCTTTTATACAAAACGATTTACAGTGCTTTACAAGATATACATTTTTATCAGCATGTGTGTTCCCTAGGTTCAAACCTACTGTATGACCTTTTCCGATGCTGATGTTATGCTTTAGCACTGAGCTATGCACAAGGTTCCCAAGGGGCCTTGAAATCCTTGAAAGTTTGTGAATCTGGGGAAAAAATTCAAAGCCCTGGGAAGTTTTTGAAAATATGCATACATAGATACAGGTCATTGAAAGTGCTTGAATCTATTTTATGCAAGAAGTTTTCTGGGAAAAAATCCATATTATTCCCGGTGTAGTGTAGGATAATATCATTAAAATTCTAGACTTTTTAAGCACACGTGCTAAACTGTTCGCTTTAAATGCTTATATCTTCTGTATGTGAATGTTGATTCATACCAAAATGCTTTTTTGCGTAGTTGTGTTTGACACATGAAAACGTTTCAGGTTACGTATATAACTGTTTTTTCCTGAGAACGGAACGAGACGCTGCATCTCCCTTGCCATACTTACTGCGTCTCTGTAACGCCGTCTTTGGTAATATTTCAGATAGCGATATACTTCCTAGCTCCCGCATCACCCTGTCTTTGTCGTTAAACCTCACCATTGGTTGAATTTGAAATACACATTCAAGACACACTTACCCCTGGAGGCGTCTCAAAGTGTCACCGCAGTGACGCAGCGCGAGTTCCCTCGAAAGGGAACTGTAACACAGACTTGAAATGTGTACCCACATTTAGTCCTTGAATTTGAGGGTATTGGACCTGGAAAGTCCTTGAAAGGTCCTTGAATTTAAAGTTACTAAGGTGTGGGAACGGAGCACAATCTACCATAGCTTTATTAAAGAATAGTCTCAAATCATGATATGTTGAAAATATTGCAACAGATGTGACTGAATGGTGTAATAAGAAGTATGATTTTTGAAGTATGCATGCTACTTCCATAATTCCAAAATCCCTTGTGCAATGGAAGTAGATTGTTTAATGTAATTGTAGATACAAATACCAGCTTCCTATAGCAGCTCAAACATCATGTGTTTGATTCCCAGGGAGCACACATACTGATAAAAATGTATACCCACAATGCACTGTAAGTCACTTTGGAAGGAAGCATCTGCCAAATGCATTCAATAATAACCCAACGGTGTCAACTTTCCCATCACCTGAGAAGTGCTTTTGGTGAATAAATTTACGGTATGCAAACCGTTTTATATCACATTTGCAAAATATCCCTCCCTGTTCTCCTTTCTCGGGTGTTTCTTGGTCATGTTTAATTGCCATCTTTTTCAGTGGTGCTAAAACGTGAAGAAATTTTCCTCACGGTGCACAATCAAGGCTACACATCTCCTCTAAATGCTTCAGTAACGCCTCCCTCCCCAGACACCGTAGTAAAACGCAATATCAGAGTCCACAGTCTTTGATCTTTACTGCCACTGAAAATTCAGCACGCTTTTACCTCCAGCCGCTTTGGTTTTCCACTCCCATCCTTTGTATCTCTAAACCAGCGCTCTCTCTCTCTCTCTCTCTCTCTTTCTCTCTCTCTCTCTCTCTCTCTCTCTCTCTCTCTCTCTCTCTCTCTCTCTCTCCACACAGTGTGCAGACAGCTGTGGATTCCTTGTCTAGAAAGAAAGATCTGTAAGCACCCTGTTGTTGGCTCTGTGTTTGGGAATGAGCGATATTGTAGGTGGACCCAATACCCATCAAACAATTAAAAGCTTGTGTTGATGGGTGGGCCAGCTGTTGTTGTGTCTTGCTTACCCTGTTGCTCAGTGATGTAAGTGTGTGTGAATTCGTGAAAGGCCCGGGTTCCTTTCATACGCCTGAATGAAGGTAAACGAGATGGACGCAAACGTCCACGCTACTCTTTCACTTTACCGTTAAAGCCAGAAGCTTTTCTCCTTTTGGAGAGATGGCCAGCGGTGATATGCTTTGTCTTGTGAATAATGCATGTGCATTAGTTGAGACCCCCTGTGTCCCATCGCTTTCAGTCGTCTGTGGACGAAAAGAAAGCAAGTTTTGGAGGTTCACTCTGGGTCTTAAATGTCTGTGCGAATGCAGGGTTGAGGAGATGGCATGACCTGTAAAAAACTAGATTTAGCAAAAAAGGGCTCTTAACTCTTTCCCCGCCAGCATTTTTTTTAAAAGTTGCCAGCCAGTGCCAGCATTTTTTATGATTTTCACAAAAGTTTAGTAAATGTTCTTCTTAAAATATATAAACATACAATATATCAAATGGAAGTTTCTCCAAAAACACTTGAGATAATTTTTTACTTTTGATAGAAATCAGATTCAGAACGATGATCAAAACATACAACGACATACAGCCCGTTTTAGCTCTAGGGCGATACTTTATAAGTTATGGAAGAGCGCCACTTGGTGCATAATAGCGGTATTGCAAAGAACCGGAAATAATCGTCATTGGCAGGGAAGCGTTTCCTCTTAAAGGGACATTCCGCTTTTTAGAAAAAAAAATACTAATTTTCCAGCTCCCCTAGAGTTGAACATTTGATTTTTACTATTTTGGAATCCATTTAGCTGATCTCCAGGTCTGGCGCTACCACTTTTAGCATAGCTTAGCATAATCCATTGAATCTGATTAGACCATTAGCATCGCGCAAAAAAATATAACCAAAGAGTTTTGATATTTTTCCCATGAAAAATGTGATTCTTCTGTAGTTAAATCGTGTACTAAGACTGACAGAAAATTAAAAGTTGCGATTTTCTAGGCAGATATGGTTAGGAATTATAATCTCATTCTGGCGTAATAATCAAGGACTTTGCTGCTGTAACATGGCTGCAACAGGCGTAGTGATATTAAGCACTGCCTGAAAATAGTCCCCTGCCTTTGAAAGATACTAAGGGGACTATTTTCGGCTGCTGGGTAATATTATTGCGCCTGCTGCAGCCATGGTACAGCAGCAAAGTCCTTGATTATTACGCCAGAAAAGAGGTACAAAGGCTGTCACTGGGACTTTATAAAGGTACTAATATGTACCATTTGAGTACAGATATGTATTTCTGAGTATCTGTATGTATTTCAAGGAACTAATATGCACCCTGTGTACTTTTTGAAAGACTGTGGCGTGCCACCCCAGTGACAGCCAGTGTTACCAGATTGGAAATGTCCAAGGATCATACCAGAAGCTCAAAATTATGGGTTTTTGAAGAAAATTATCATACACAAGTCAAATGTGCAGAATACAACTGTTTATCTAGACAAACAACTTTTGATTGCCTGCAGATTGTCCCAGTAGATAAATAACTAGGTGTACCTTAGTGGGAGGGTCAAAACAACTAACTTGTCACTATTGACCTAAGCGCCAAGGCAGGAACGTTAACTTGTGAAAAAGAGAGTCATAATTATCGTACGTCTGGCAACCCTGGTGGCAGCTTTTAAGAGTTTTTGTGAATTTCTCCCCAACATCCCACTTATAAATGAACACAAGTGTACTTTTCATAAATCAGACCTTCTAGAAGCTAGATTAAGTGGGTTTGATTAGATTTTTTTAGGCCTAAATCTGACAGCAAACAGGTTCTGGATCAGTGCGTCCCACCCCGATAACAACAGCCGTCCAATTTAATGAACTCACAGTTCACTGAGCACAAGGCATGCTGGGTAAGAATGAGCTTATCAGAGCTAATATCACCCCCATGTGTGGCATTACACAACTACTTCACGAGAGATCCCCTCTCCTGCCATGTTATATTCATGTAGGTCATGTGCTCTGTGTTTTTACAGACGTTGATTTAATCGCTTGCGCTATGAGAGCATGTTAAACGGCTGTTGTTCTGTACAGTGGCGTGATATGATGTTTATACTTTGGTTAACTGATCAACGTGGGGTTTGAATTTTAGTGACAGCATGTCCAGCGTCTCATCCAGTGTGGGCACAGAAGACGTCGGTGAAGGTATCCGTCACTGGATGGGTGTCCCACGAGGAGGCAGAGGAGGTGCGACATCCCCTTATGGAGGAAGCAGCTCCGGGCGTCAATCTGTCACGGACACCATGAGCACCTACAGTTTCAGGTAACATCCAGACGACGCTGAATATCAAGTACAAGAGTATGTAAATGAAGGTAAAAGATGTAAGAAAACACTTATACCTAAAACAGCCGAAGGTTGCATTGCTGTACGAGTACAACTGAGGTACCACATGGCTGTGCCTAATCTCACATAAATTTTCTATTAAATAGATAAATATAAAGTTGCAAAATAAAAAAACAAATTTCTTGCCTGAAAATAGCTTGAATGTTACTCTACACCCTTGCTTCATTTAGTATAAGTAGATTCATGAATATGCAAATGAGTCCCCTCCTCCACTCAATCACACCAGCTCGGACCTGATCATACTGTAACGTAAAAAAACAAATTCAAAGCATTCTTTCGTTAAACTCTGTTTACAAATGTGGCATTCCTGTTTACAAATGAGGCGGCAAAAAGGCACTATTCGTGCGTAGTTCGATGCTTGAACATTTTGAGTTTACTCACCCTATTCGTAGGTGAAATTCTAGTCATTCGAGACATTCATGCGGAAAACATGGGATGGGCTTCAGCAACATCGCTCTCTCCCTGTAATCACGTCACTACTAGACTAAGCTCCTGATTGGTTAATGTGGCGCGAATATTCACTATTCATCAATATTCATGTGTTTCCTGCAACAAGTTCAATTTGCGCGTAACGAGCAAAAATCTGCGTCATTCGCGCGTACCGCGCCGCAGGATGCCTATTCGCATCTTTGCATTGACTTAACAATGCAAAGATGCATTGCATTGCCTCTTCCACGTCTGGTGTGAATGCCACAGAAGAAAACACTCAGCAATGGTGCTTACTGATGAATTTGCATATATTTTGCATATTAAAAAAGCATAGAAATATAAACAACATTAAAAGCTTGATTTTCACCTCAGGGGGACTTTAAGTTATAGTTTATTGTTATAATCTTGATATTTATTCTTGTGCCAGATCTTGTACTCAAGACCTGGATGAAGATACCAAAGAAAAGTCTGGAGGTCTTGCCAGGGCGTCCTCTTCCACTGCCCTGTCCGAGCTCCTGGAAGGTCTGCGGAAGAAGCGTGCTGGGCTGGAAAGAGGCTCAGAGGCGGGTGAGGGCAGTACAGTGTCCCTGCCCATCTATCAGACCACGGGAGCCTCTACACTCCGCCGCAGGCCCTCCGCGCTGTCGCTTGAAGCAGAGGAAGGACTGGAGGACCTGCCCCGACCAGGCATCCTAAAACCCCCAAGTCCCCACCTGCCCCGTGCTTCCAGTCTGCGCTCCCTGTCTGAAGCAGGGCTGACCTCCACGACCACATCTACCACGGGAAAGATGAGCCGCTTCAGCTCCTGCGACTCGCTCGCCTCCGTGACCTCCACCGCAAGTTCCAGACGGCACTTGTCCAACCTCGCCATCCCCGAGGAGGGGGAGGAGGAGCTCGGCACGAAAGCCCTGCCGTCTCTCGGCCCCTATCAGCCAATCCGCCGGCGTATGCACAGCAGTATTGTGGCGGAGGGTGGAGAGTCTCAGTTGGGGACGGAGCCTATGGTGTTTCAAAATCGGCGACTCTTTAGCGCCCAAGATAAGGGATGGGCTGGTGATGATGCAGATGACAATAACTCAGACATTCTTCCAGCGATCCGACGAGCGCAGTCTACCAGCAGCCTAGCATCCACCGGTTCAAGAGGAGGACAGAGGCGAGCACTCAGTGTGCACTTTGGGGAGTTGCCCACATCCAGGTCACGTAGGGAGTCTGACTCTGATTCTTCAGGTTCTAGTGGATCTCAGAAGCGCCGTGGGCCTCAAGGAGAGAGGCTGGAAGCCGAGGGCAGTGAGGATGTCAATTCGGTGATGAAGAAGTACCTCAAAAAAGCAGAAGTCGACTAGAAAAGTCAATGAGGTTGAGTTTGAAATTCCACTGGTTTCATTTTTAAAGGGGCCATAATTACAAGAAGTGTTTCCGAGTGTTTCCAGCAAAGTTCCTTTATGGAAGTCGCGCCACTAGGCGGCCATGTTTGCAATGGCTCTGGGTACTAAAATCACAATTATACAACATATTTCTGACCATCAACTGTACCTTAACTTTTGTTTCTTAAGGTAAAATTGCGCAAATAAAAAACATGCACACGTTATCAAGCACCTCACTTTACTGTATAGAGCCCCTCCCCCAAGAAGCATCAGCCTTTAAAGATTGATGATTGTTTTTTTTAACCGGAAGGTGGGGCATCCATCGCAATATCTGCCATATTGAGATTTGCATTTGGTGTGTTTGAGTTCATGCGGCACTGCGCAGACAGATCTTTGCCCCTTTCAGTCGAGGGAGGAGTTGAAGACGAAGCCATCAAGTCAAACACATGCTGCTTGTCGTAGTGACGTGTGCACCATGTTTCATTTTTTTTATCGCAAATGAAGTGAATTAGATGGTGAATTAGTAAAAAAAAAATGTAAGAAAACTTGCAACCAGAAACCCTTTATATTAAATATTTTATACGGTATGCCAAAAATAACTGGAAACATAAGCCTACATTATTAAAATACGAATAGAGTTTGGTCTTTCGCTCCTTTTCAGATTTATAAAAAATTATAAAATTTATAACCGGCACGCACAGCTGCAAGTCAGCCACTGATTGGTCTGTGCAGCGCCACACACCTAATATCTTCTAGTCGTAGGGTTGTGGCTAAAAGGGATACAGCAACACCAAATTCTTGTAAAATGTCATCAGGATTGTGCGCGGTTTATCCCAATTCAACCCCCAAACCCAACATTTAATGGGATTTATGCCATAGCTGTATCCCATTTAGCCAGAACAGAACAGCCCAAACCCAACATCTTTATTTCGGCATTTGCTGTATCCCTTCTAGCCAAAATGGAGTTCTAGGGGTGCTTAGGCCCAATCCCATTTTTCTGTCTTACCCCTTAGTTTTGCACGTTCATGTAAGGGCTATCCCAATTGGGCCTTACTCTCATGTGAACATGCCAAACTAAGGGGGAAGACAGAGAAGTGGGATTGGACCTTAATCTTGTTAAATCCAATATCTTTGGTGATCGCTGAATTGACAGCGTTGCTTTAGCAAACTTTCAGATTTTGAGTTTGAATCCCATGGAACAAACCGATAACAATTTGGATAGAAGACTGAAGGATACCATTATAAAATTAAAGTCATATATGACCCCTTTAAACCAGTTTTAAGCTGCATAATATTCAAATATACCATCAAGATGTTGTAAATCATTTAATGTCTTCTGTTCTTACAGCAGGATGGATGAAAGCGTTTGGAGAAATGTTCCTGTCCAGAATGCAGTGATGCACACTATTTTAACTGGAAGCACAAATACACTTGAGGATTTATTTTGAACACTGTTTGTACACATGAATAAAGATGTTAAAATAAAGCGTACTCATTTTATTCCCAGCATTCACGCTGTAAACAAGCCCTTTGTGTTTGAGCCGTGCTGTAACCCAGAAGCGGCTTCAGGTCAGGAAAATGAATTTTGACCTGCTCAGACAGACTTTTTATCCCCCTCACAGCAGTCAGTGCAAATTTGTCCAAGTCCAACGGATTTAAATAAAAACGTCAAGCAGGATCATTGGTATTTGCTTCTGACCTTTCCAAGCAGAGAGGGAGACATGGCATTCAGAGGGAAAAAAAGCGGAAGTAGAAGCAGTTTATGTTCACAATAGTTTAAGATCTCTAGATTTTAATCCAATAAATACTAAAACATCCATTCGAATATAATGATCGTTCCAGCTCTAACTTGTTTAATGCATGAAACCATAAAATGCATGCATAATGCAGTTGCATGCTACTTTGGCAAATGACTAAAGGAAATTTACTGTTTTCTACAGTTCACTGTAAAAATATAACCAAGTCTCAATCAAATTGAGATTAAAGCAGGATTGATGAATTCAGAGACCGTGTCACATGTCAAGTCATACTTTTGCATAGTGTATTCACAGAAAACTTCAGTGTGCTTTCTCCTCAATAACTTTATTGATATAAAGTGTAGCTACATTGGGACCTTTGTGAGAAATTCAAGCTCTCAATTTAAATGTCCAACAGCACCCTTCTGGGTACGGAGCGTTCCCAATCCACACCTGCAATCAGAAATAAAGTCATTACTGACGTCTCATCAGGGTTAAATTAAGGTGGTCATCTACAGGTGCCTTGCCTGGTCAAACCTTTGCCTTCCGTCCCCTTCCTTTACCCTGAGCAGAACAAAAAACATGAATCACTTATGCAATGCCATAGATCAACTTTATAAGAGAAGTAAAGATAAAGTACCTTTTTAGGTGGATTTTCACCATCAGAGGCTTCCCTGCATTTAGAAAACATTCAGTTAGTTCGGATTGGAGAGAACACATGCCCGAAAAGTTAATGAAATTATACATGAACTTACTCATCCTCTGCCTTTTCTGGCTTCTTTCTCTTTAAAAAAAAAAAAAAACCGAGAGCCCAATTAAAATAAGGTGATGGCAGATTGCACAAATGTGATTCAGAGTTGAAATAAAAACCTGCTCTTACTTTGCCAGCAGCATTTTTGGTGACTTTCTTCACTGGTGATTCTTCAATATCTTCCTCCTCCTCTTCTACCTCCTCATCCATCTCTTCATCCATCTCTTCTTCATCAGAGTACTCTTCCACTGGGAAATAATTCACAAAACTCAGTAACTAATGTTAGATATGCATAAACAAGTAATGAGAGAGAAACCACCCTCACAGGCGACATGTTCTGCGCCGACATACACTGGCCCAGAGCCGTGCTTCAGGCGAAAGGTCACAGGTGGATGAAGATCCAAACCAGACAGGTTGACCTGAAGGACAAACAAACCATATGGAAATGTTTAATGTACACTACTGGTTAAACGTTTAGGGTGACTTTGAATAAAGGTCTCTTGACTTTACAAACTTTGATCTTAAGGTGCAAATGTAAATTTTTTACAAAGTTCATTTTAAAATGTCACTTTGGATAAGTCTGCTAAATGCCTAAATAGGCAAAAACAACAGTGCAAAAGGATGACTATACTGAATACAGAAAAATGCTCAATAAGAGCCCGAGACAGCAGACGACTCCGGGGCCGTATCCACACCGGAGCTGCTGACTTTGGCACGGATCCGGCCCAGAGTTGTCTGGGAGATGGGAACACCTTCAGTATTTGAAAAGCATCTCGGGGTGAAACCTCAAGGTAAATACATCAAAGTCCAATAGTAGGGATCTCATATAGGGAAAAATAAATTAAGGTGCTCTATATGGGTTGATAATGGTCCTAGAAGCAAGATGACCTCAAATTATACAAAATGAAACAATTTTCATTTATGTGGGTGTTATTTCATAGTTTTGAATGGTCACTATTAAAATAAAATGTGGAAAATTAATAAGAGAGTTGTGCATTTATGATGGGTTTCAGCTAGCTCGGAATTAGGATCCCCACCTAAAACCGTATAACGCCTGACTTAAGTAACATTAAGTGTATTTAATAAAATTAAAACATTAGTACTTATGATTTGGTAACATCAAAACATTTTAAAGTGTGTAGTAACAAAAAGCTGCGTTCCAGACCTCACTTCCGGGTTGTGGTAAATCCGAGTTGGGATTTTACCAATACGTCATACAACGACCAATAACGGCAAAAGTTGATGTAAAAATTGAAAATATTATATAAAACAATCAAATACACCTGAAAATAATAAATGGTTTAATATAAAAAACAAGTATATTAAAAGTGTATAACTTACCGTTGGCATGGATTTGGCGTGTAGTGTTGCTATGGGAACCGCTTTTGCGCTGTTGTTACCTTCACCCATGACCAGTTCAACAATATTAAACTCATCTTTGGCGGTGTGACCCAAACACATCTTCAGAAAAAGATATTAAAGTTAAGACAACAATTAAAAGGACTTTAAAAATAACCAAATAGGCAAACGTACTGTTCTGAGTGCCAGCTGGTGTTGATGATTCGTATCGTCCGTCTTAAAGGATTCTTCTTTATTAGATTCATTGAGTTCACAACCTGATACAAACAAGCACATTTTAACTTCACAAGTCATACTACTGTTAATTATATTCTGAAGGAGAACAACATATCATACCCCAAAGAGTTGAAAGAGGTTTCTCGGGTTTGCTCATTTTGTTACCGAAGAATGGATGGATGATAAAAACGTGCGTAAGTTTATGTTATTGGCTTTGAAGCATCGTATGCGACAAATGAATCACTTGCTTTTTCCCTTCACCAGAAACAATGAGCGAACTGCTCGAAAAAAGGCAAAAGAAAAGACATTTGTTCCCGAGAAGCTTTTAACGGAAATGAAATGCGCATCAGCTGACAGCAATTAAAGTCATGGCAGGTTAATAATGATCCTACCTGGAAAAAAACACTTCCACTTTATAATCGACTCTGAATCCAATAGAATTAAATAGGCTCATAATAATTGCGCATACAAAATCTGCTGACTTTTATATCTTTTAACCAGCGAGACAGTTTAAGGTGTTTGTGATGTCGATTATTTTCTTAAATTATTTACATTCATTTAGTTAGATGTTACATAAAGTTAAAAATAAAGGTTCTTGAACGTTTCTTTTTTTTCAAGCTCAATGTTCTATAAAGAAACACTGGAAAAAATTCTTATTATTTTAAGAACCACAAAGGTTCCTTGGGGAACAAAGAATGGCTCTTGTGTAATAAACAACAACTTTTAAATAGGCCTACCTTTCATGAATGAAGGGCTTGATAACAATAAGATTTTGAGTCAAAAATATATTTTAGGACTGTCAAAAGATTAATCGCAATTAATTGCATACAAAATAAAAGTTTGTTTTTTCATAATAAAAAAACATGCACTCGTGTCAAATTTTATTTGATAATATAAATACACACACACATGCATGTATGCATTAAGAAACATTTATATGTATATATATTTATTTAGATTTTGATATATTTTATTTTATATATTAATGTAAAATCATATACATAAATAACATTTTTTACATGTCTTAAATGCGTGTGTGTGTGTGTGTGTGTGTGTGTGTTTAAATATACATAATAATACACAATACACACGCAAATATATTATCCAAACACAAACTTTTATTTTGTATGCGATTAATCGCGATTAATCTTTTGGCAGCCCTAATATATTTCAAAACTGTTTCGATTATTTGTGTAAATCTAAAATTTAAATATATTAATAGTGAATCTCATTTTTCATGTGTTGTGTATGTGGCTTGCGTACCCTATTATCACAATTCATATATGCAGCCAAAGATTTTACTAATTGAGTTCTACATTGTTTACAAGGACATAAAATTCCTTATAAATCTTTTTTCTTAACCACATTGATATATTTATTTACATTTAAATGCACATGAACTGACTGAATTTGTTTGAAATTGGGCATATAGTAAATGATGACATAAAAGTTTAACAAAAATAATTTTCACAAAAGAATGCAATTAATCACACACAAAAAAAAAAAAAAAATTATCAATTGACAGCATAAATTATTCTTATTTTATTAAAGCTTATGGTGTGTAAGTACACTCTCAAAAAGAAAATTTTTTGGTTTCTCAAAGAACATTTATGCTCCAAATATGGCTGGGTTCTTTTTATACCCATGCTGGGTTAAAATTGACCCAATGCTATAAACCATGATTGCGTAACAAAAACCCAACATTGGGCCATTTTTAACCCAGCATGGGTAAAAAAGAACCCAGACATTTTTCAAGCGTATAGGACTTCTTTAAGTTCTCCTATGGCATTGTAAAGCACCTTTATTTTTGAGAGTGTATCTTTTTTTGTGCAATAATGGTGTTGAGGTTCAATAGCATTTTCAAGCCAAGACCATAATTGACCATACTTTGTCTAAACAGAAGAAAAAAAAACACTTAAATAGTCACTATATTGACAAACTTACCCCATCTACACTGTCAGAAAAAAATTGTCAAAATATGCACAGCTGTCATTGGTATCTCAAAGATACATATTGGTACCAAATGGTACATATTAGGACTTTTTTGAAGGGTACTGTTTGATTCACAAATGTCAAAGATCTTTGTAGTTTAGAGGGCCCTCAAATCAACTTTCCCTTATGAATATTGCTTATTTTTCAAACACTTTTTTATACTTGTAGTTGCTAAGTTTGTTTTTCTATTTCATACAAGAACCTCCACAGTCCCATGGCCGTACGCTCATATCAGTCGTGTGATGTATTATTAACAGGCCTCTGTGCACCCGGATCGCTCAGCCTGCGGATTACAGAACACTGAGAACACGGGCTGGTAGTTTGACCGGCTTCTCTCGGGGTTCTCCGCCAGCCCCTCACCACCATCAAAGACCATGAGTCTGCGGATAAAAGAGAGCAAAGGAGGGGTAGAAAACAGCATGACTGCGGAAAGGACAAAGAGACTGTGATATTATGAGGTGTGGGGAAGATGGGTAAATCCATATTAGATATATATGATACGTATCGACAGCGGAAAGCGTGGGCCGCCGCTGGTACATTTTTTATAAAATTTTATTATTTTCTTTGTTCTGCACACCTGAGAAGCCAAATGCTTTGTAAATACAATTGACCACATGGGAGCTACATGCACGCATAATCATAATATTCACTCCTGACAGGAGAGATTTAGAGCGAGTGTAGGAGGTCTGAAGTGATTCCTCTGTGTGTGTGGGCTCTGTTCTCCACAGAGAAACACTCACACACAAGCAAAAGAAGTTAGGGAGCATAAATGAGCATTGTTTGGTTATATTAATGGTGAATAGGATCTATTCTGGCCTCTCCAGTGAAACCAAATGGTAACAAATCCATTTAATGAACATTACAGCTTTGTATTAAAATCAACCTTATACAATGTAGTGCTGTTGATTTATAGCCTTATTTTTCTGAGGTTTAATTACACAGAATGAATGAATGTATTTTATAAAATGTCATAAAACTTGGGCCCCCCGGGAGGCCACGGTCCCCAGTTTGAGAACCACTGGTCGATTTGAAGTAATAGGCTTAAAATGGCAAATAAAAATAGATTTCAAAAAGTGTTAGCACTGGAAACCATCAAGATGGTTTATCAGGAAATCCTCCAAAATACACTGCTAACTCACATTTATCAGTGTTTGTTCTGGTATGATGCCAATTCTTTACCAAACAATTCTTCATAAATCAAATTCTGACATATTTTTGTATGAATATTTTAAATGGGTTGTCATTTCATTCTGAATTCATGTAAACATTTCTTATTTAATTGTTTCTGAAATGCTCCGATGGTGCTGAAACTAAAATAAAAATGAGTTTCCTGCCCCTGGGGACATTTCCACACCGCATTAGCTGCGAAATACCTGTTTCAGCATTTCCCAATAAACGAAGCATATTGCGGATTTGCTCGTTTGGTGACATTTCTGTGTGGATTTGTGGCGACCGGCTGATAAATGTCCAGAAAATGAAGACAGTGTGGAAGATTGAGGCTGTAGAGAAATGGGAGATAATCCTCAGACCTCATCGGATCTAATTAAGATTTTCTCAAGAAACGTGAAAGATCAGTCAGGAATGTCAGTCACTTCAAAATTGAGTAAAACTGGATTTTGTTGTGCTTTTTCTTACATCCATCTGTAATGAAAGATGAAGCATGTGTGAGGTTCCCGTTTTACCGTTCTGCAACAAATTTACTTAATGCAGAAAACAACCATCGTACATGCCTTTATCTATGCTTTGTGTTGTTTAATAAGAAACACAACAGAATCATTACATTCAGCAGTTGACTTTTATCTATTGTCAATGCAGCGAACGCGGATTCAGTACAGAGCAATGAGCCGTGAATTTGCCATGTGTCACCCCACATTACTTGATACGCTGGAGAAAATGCTGGGATGTTTCAAACCATGGTTCGGTCAAATATGGACAAACCCAACTGTTGGTTTAAACAACCAGGTTTTTTAAGCCTAACCCTTACAAAGCCAAATAACCAGACCATCCATTCATATAAAAATATTCTGTGTTGATCTTAAAATGTCCCTTTTTTGTTGTCTTATACAAGTTTGGGCCTTTATGAACAGACCTGTTTTAATAGAGCTGAATTCTCATAAGTGTTTACACATACAGAGAAGTAATTAACCGAGATTACCACGTAGCAGCTTGATCCAGCCAACAAGCATTTGTTTTCTTCTCAGGCCATTTGATTGAAAAATAAAAGAAACATCCCATATCACAAAGAGAGCTGGAGATCTTTATAAGGTTTCTGTCCACATTCATCTCTGTCGTGATGATCTCTCTCAGAAAGAAAGCATGAACAGAGGACATCTGTTTGAAATAGCTCTGTCATCTCAGACTTTTTTGAGGTCTATCTCATTTCTTTGTGCAGGCCAAGACTCTTTTTAGCCAGAGATGAGAGGACTGTGATTGGACTGTGAATTCTTTTGGCTAGTGAAATGAAAGGCCATGATGGTATAATACAAGTTTTGCAATGGATTTTGAAAAATAATTAGAAAATGTGATTTGAAAAAGTGTTAAAGATTTTTGCACTTCACAGTTCGCCTGCGCATCCAGTCTTAATGATTAATGGTACGAACTTGGCTGGCTGTGTTCGAAGGGAGCTCTAAACCTGAGCTCTGAACCTTCAGAAAAGCAAACCTGAGGCCGGGGCTCGAGCCCCAAGTTCAACCCCACCTGCAACAGAACTGCAGAAGGAGAAAAAAGAGCATTGAATGTGGAGATGGGGAGGAGGAGGGATGCCGGAAGAATTGCAACTAAAAAGCAGAGGCTGTATATACGCTCATAAAGATGATTGACAGGCCTGAATGTTTAGGCTCCTCCTGAACCTACATTCATAACAACATGTATTTTTATCCTTCAGAATCATGAACAATATTTTTTTTAAACTAGGCCTATCTCTATTCCTAACCAAATTCTAACCATAACTGTAAGCCTATAATAATGATTCTGGTTTTGTGGGATTTTTTTTATTAACTGTATAAAAGAATACACTGGATTTACTTAAAAATATAGTGCATTATTACTTAAACAATGGATGCAAAAATAAAGCACTATATTTTTAAGTAAATCCAACCTTTATTTTTTTTCAGTGTTTGAAGTAATTTTACTTCGCAAGACCCTTGCAATAATTTTCAAACGGTCGATAGAAAGAGAAAAAAATGTTTTAAATTCAAACGGCGCCACGCAGACCGATCGGCGTATAAAATTAAAGTACCGCGAGAGCGATTCCCGAAGTATACTAGTATTCTGCTCTCGCGATACTTTGGTGTCATAAACCGTTCTGCGCAAAGCCGTTTATAGTCGAAGTCCAGCTGCTATCCATAACTTTGGGCTCGTTTTGTTTGGTAGATTTTATTCTTCGTCCCGTGTTTTTGTCACTCCTCTGCATTAGGCAAATGAGTTTGAACGTTAAGCACTCTTGACCGCTGTCAATCTCACAATCCACCTGCAAAGCGTGGCGCTCGCTTCATTTACCCCAGAAGCCGCGGGAAGTTCGTGGCAATCGTGGCAGTGACTAAAGACGTTTCAAAGGTCTGCGTATCTATCTATCTATCTATCTATCTATCTATCTATCTATCTATCTATCTATCTATCTATCTATCTATCTATCTATCTATCTATCTATCTATCTATCTATCTATCATCTAATGGAAACTGTAACAGAAATCCTCCACACAGCATCAGCAACTTTTACACTCGCGTACACCCAAACCACAAGGAAAGAGAGAAAGAGAGAGAGAGAGAGAGAGAGAGAGAGAGAGAGAGAGAGAGAGAGAGAGAGAGAGAGAGAGAAGGAGGGGTGGGTGAGTGAGTGAACGGGAAGACACACTGCGGAGTTCAGCAGAGAAGAGATGAAGAGAGCTGGAGACACAGACCAAACCACATAGCTGTAAACACACACGGACTCAGACTCACTGAGTTCAACATCTGTCACTCAACGAGCTCTGCCGTGGACTTTAACACCACATCTGTGATTATTTTGGGCTGGACCCCCAATTTGACTGTGTGTAAACATGCTGGGAGTTGAAAGTGATGCACTGTTCGTTGGATTGATGCTTTGGATGGGAACGCTTTGTGGACAGATCGCAACCCAAGGTAACGTGAATGATTGCTTACATTGCGCGCTGATGCCCTTGTGATGTAATGAATGGACACTGTCGTGTGTCCTCGGACCCCCTCTGAAAACTTTAACGCCGTCATTGACTTTTATTAAAATCACATGAATTGTGCAGAAAACATACCGGGAGACTTGTGGGCAACATAAGTGAGTTGCGACATGAGGTTGTCAGAGAGATGGGTTGAGATAGACGTGGTTTGATCAATGAGGTGCATGCATGTGTGCTGAAATTGTTTTGAGGACAAAAGTGGGGCAGATATAGAAACGTGGTTGCGCGAGTCTGGTGCATAATAACGCTGCGGGATTCCTTTGCGTGTCAGCTGGATGCGATTTATAACGTAGTACATGTATAAATGTAAAGCATACAATGCATAAAGATGTAAAATATTGTTAATCACACATAAAGCATCTGTATGACACACGCATCATTTTCTATTGACTCTGTTTAACTAAATGAAAAGTGCATATGATTAAACGCAGCACTGGTTTATTGAATCCTATTGTGCGTCCTTATCCATCCGTAAGCGCGCTTCATTTACAGCGTTATTATTTTGTTTGTGCCGATTCATCATCGTCATCCAGCAGTGCTTGTAAACCATGAGCACACAAACAGAAAAAAAACAGTTTTATTTCAGTAAGTGTACCCCCAATAAGATCTGGTGCTCCTCTGACCTACTGTGTAAATTTGTTGCTGTTGCATTATTAATACATTCGCATGTAGAATCAAATGACTTTGTTGGTTCATCCGCTGAATGTTTTTTTTTTTGTGTGTAGCTCGTTAATCACTTGCTGTGTAAATTTAGCTCAGCTCCACCACGCGTGGGCAACACCACTCATCTTTAACCGGGACACGCGAGAGTGAATGTCTCTCCTTAAGAAAACACATCATTCAGTTTACGCAGTTTTTATTAATAACAACGTATTTCTATTGTTGTAAAGCAACAAAGGGTTGTTTTTTTAGATCTGAAAATAATTTTGACTCTACGGCTTTAAAAAACAACCATTTACAGTATTTACAGCACTGAGGTGGTATCATACAATTAAAGTTAAAATATGAGAGTCATATTTTAATTTACCACTTATATCAATAATTTTATGAGAAAATGTGTTTTATATTAGTTTAGTCATTTTTAGGTCATTTCTCCGTTAATTTGTGGGTCTACTTTTCTTGGTGGATGAACTGCTGGAATTCTATGTCATGTCCGTGTCTGGTATCCTTGCGCATATTACCGAATTTATCAGATTTTTATGTTTGTCAGGTGAAGAGTTTTAGGACCAGTAAATACCTTCACACAGGTCAGATTGTTAAGATATTTTTTTACAGTAGTTTTAAAGGGACAATAAGTAAGATTTACCCCGTCTAGTGGTGAAATTGTATTTTGCATTCAAACGAATAGTGCTCTCTAGCACCTCGCCTTTCCAAATGCGTGTTGCAACTACGGTAGCAATTGTGTAATCACTGATCTCCTTGTAATCACTGATCTCCTTGTCCGTTTCAGCTGGTTCACGTGTTGTGAATGAAAACGCGTTGTGGAAACGCGTTGGTAGGCTAGTGCTTTTTGTCCCTCTCTGCTTTTATAGTTTATCAGTAGGGCGGAACGACATGAAAGCCTCCTTGGACTTACTTGTTCAATGTAAGTAAAGAGACGAAATTCTAAGCTTACAAAGAAAAGTCGGATCACTGGCAGAGGTCATTTGACACCAACAAGGACATATTTATGAATAAAGACATTGATTTTGACTATTAAAACACTTAAAACCCTACTTACTGTCCCTTTAAGGTAACTCACTTTTAGTTGTAGGTACATACTTTTGAAACGGTATCCTGGTTTCAGTTACAGATTTGCGCAATACATTTGCTGGATTTTCTAAATGTCGATAAAAACTTTTCCGAATGTGGGGTTTCCATTCATATGTGAAGCAAGTGTTTTCAAAATTAGCAAAAAATGTAAAACACTCAAATGCGAATTAGGTACGCTCCATCAATGTGTTCGTACGAATAATATTGGTGATATAGGTAACCTAGTAACCAACCATAAATAAAGCAAGGCGCGCTTAGAAAATGGAGACAGGGCTGCATTTAGTTAAGATTGGGAAAGTTATGTACTAGCAGTGCAGCTTGTAATTACCAAACTGAATGCTGTGCACAGAAGAAGACTTCATAACAGGGGCATCGAGCCCTATATATGCTAAAGACACTAGGCTTGTTCGGAAAAACCGACAGGTGAATGACGTCAAGCTAAAATTTCTTGCTTTTCGAGAAATCATACGGAGAAATCTAATTTTGCCCCGCTCTCCGAGTACTTTGACGTCATCCGCCCGTCAGGAAACTTATCAAAAAGTATGGGGAAGCTTGTTGACGCTTTGGCCGCTTTGAAGTCTGTGTCACCATGGAATGTTAACGAAAAATAAAAAGTCGAAAAAATCGTTTTGTTCACATTTGGTCTGGAAAAAAAGAATAATTGGCTAAATGATACATCATGCAGTCCTACTGGCAAGACACAGACACATTTGAGTATCTATCAGTACTAGTTAAAAATATTATAAATGATCAGAAAAACTCACCGGGGGACACCAGCTTTTTTATCCCATGCCTCGTTCTTTTGTAACTGGTCCCTATATGAAAATAATGTCATATCATATGATAAGAAACCTAGCAACAGCAATGATCATTTTCTCCTGATTTTTTGGTAGGAACTAGGTGTGGGCGATAAACCGGTAGACATGATTAACCAGTAGAAATTTGCAACTGGTAGAGATTTTGAACTATCGTCTCTAGCAAGGTTACAATTTTGGCCCATCCCTAGTAAAAACATAAGTTTACATCGTATGTTTCTCCGGAATCAACCAGCGAAGAATGTCTAGGCTATAATCCGATTGGTTGCTGGAGTTTTGCTGCTGCTTGCCGCTGAACCGTGCATAGCTCATCACCATAAAGTTGAGCTTCTTTCAACTTTCTGATTAACGCTCTGGTCGCTCAAAACGATGGATTTGACCCTCCTTGCAGCTGAGAGAAGCCAGCTTCCATTGTAAATGAATGACTTCCTGTAACTTTGGAAGTTTGAGTTGGCGGCGGTGTACAGTAACATCATCTGATCCAGTAGACGGTCAGTAACGTGGGTTTAATGTTCGCTATGTCAGAATTTATTCGGCAAATGCGTTTACATCTCCCATTATTCGCATTTACTCTTTTTCACATTTCAAGTCAAAAACCACCTCAAGCAAGCGAAAAACTTGTTTGCAAATTAAGGGATTCCATCACTCGTTTTTGCCGCGATACTTCAAAATGCACATAAAATTATGGTGATGGAAACATGGCTAATGTCATTCCAGAATCCAGACATCACCATCATGGTGATAGATGTTGGTAGATGTAAGTACATTGCAGCTACAGCACTAGAACATAGCAATAGTATGTGATTTTGCATCTTTAAAGGATGATCATGTGTTACATATGTCAGGTGACCATTGCAGTTTTGCAATATTTTTCTTTTCTTTTGTTATATTGCCTGAAAAATACCATAATGTAAGCTTAAAAACTTTTTTTGTGATATATGGGAGTTGTCGTGGAATTGTATTTTCAATTCGCAGTTTCAATTTGAAGGGTAATGAAAACACTGCTAGTGTGTGTTGTAGTGTTTAAAGGTGCAGTGTGTAATATTTATTAGGATTTCTTGACAGAAATGCAAAAAAATATAAAAAACTATATTTTCAGGGGTGTATAATGAACCGTTATGTTTTTATTACCTGAGAATGAGACGTTTTTATCTACATACACAGAGGGTCCCATTACGTGGAAGTCGCCATTTTGTGCCGCTATGTTTCTACAGAAGCCCTTAACGGACAAACGTTTTTTACTAAGTTGTCTCCGACGATGACGTGTCTTTCCAGGGCGGCTACCGTAGCTTCTCTATGCGTTTCAAAAGCGAGGGGTAAGCAGTGGACTGAGCCGTTGGTTGCAATTCGCAACCTTACCACTAGATGCCGCAAAAATTTACACACTGCACCTTTAACACCTTTGCCTTACTTCCATGTTGCAATTCTGCATTCCATTAAATCTCTGACTTGACCAAAAATGACACACAAAAAACAAAATACCAGTGCTATTATTGGTTTTGCAAATCGAAAGTCAACTCATTTCTAGATTTTCAAACAAGTTTTTAAGTTTTTTAAGTGGCAACGTTTTTGTTTTAGTAGAAAAATAGGCTGCAGCAAAGATGTTGTTGACTCTACAATTACTTTATTTTTACAATAAATTTTTAGTGTCGATAGATATTAACATGTATTGAACTACTTACAGTGGATTTAACAAACAATAACTGAGTTCTTGTTTTGGTACATTGAGCACAGTTTGTACAGTTAGAGGGAATGTGTCAGATTTTATTTACAGCTGGTTGTATAATAGTTGGATGTCTTCCATGGTGTATACCACACTAATGGTTATTCGCCTCAAAACCTTAAGAAAGAAAATGAATTTATTAAGACCATGAAGATTATTACATTTTACCAAGAGTGTAGGAATAATTTCGGAGTGAACTTGACAACTTTGACCTTTAATGATCAATGGTCAATCACATTTTGTGAAATGCTTGGAAACATATTCTCTCTCTGTCTTTGTCTCTCTCTTTCTCTCTCCAGTGATTTTCTTATAACACCCTAATCTAATATATACATTTAAACAAATGCTGTTATCTGTTGTTGGGCAAACATAAGAATGGAGAGTTTGAAAGTAATCTCCCAGATGCATAATTGGTTGAAAGCAGTAACACGGGGCACGTGCTGTTTAATGCAAGCTCACTGACATTCTATAGGGTCTGACAGTAGGGCAGCTTGCATAATATTTGATATCCTGTGGCTCTTTACGGCGGGTTGACACAGTCTCTGCGTGTTTAGTGGATCTTGGAAAGAGCTTTCCATTGTAGTTCCCTCCAAACCAGAGATCTACGGTTGATGCCCCGGGGGTTTGCTGATGGGAGAGACACTGACAGCTTTAGACCACAACTCAACTCAGCATCTCTGCATCTTCTCTCTCCATCCTCAGCCGCTCACATCGTCACATAGTGGATTCTCTTAGTTGCTGTGAATTTCTGAAGTGTTTGTGCTAAGCTCAGTAGGGTCCCACATCACAGATGTGACAGGATTTAAAGCTGTGAGGGAAGGACTGAGAAGGAAAGTGTGGCCCAGCCTTTAGTGGTTTTACCTTTAGAAGGACAGCTTGCCTTTTGCAAAGATTGATTGAGCATCATTCTGGTTACAGAGCTTTATATCTCACCCTCCACAGATTGGCTGATTGAAAAAAAAATCTGTGAAATAATTACAGTATTACTGCAGCGGTTTGCCAGTAACTTACTGTAGATTTAAATCTATGTTATTTACTGGCAACAGTTTGTCAAAGTTAAATTAAGTTAAATGAACATTAAACATGAACATGAAGTCTCATGCAAAGCAGTCTAGGAACCAAAATTTGAAATGAAAATGGTTGATGAAGATTTCCGGTTCCAAAATGCTTTACATGAGGCTGTTATTTTATTGTTTTATTCTGTAAAGACAAAGACTTGTTAATGTTTAATGTAGGGCTGTAACAATTAATCGTGCATATGTGCGTTTTCTCAATTAATGAATTTTAATGAATTACGGTAAAATCCCGGCACATCCCAAAGCCAGGGGGCGCTCTCGTGCAGAAACTTCCTGTGTGCCACAGAAGAAGTAGCATTACAAACGATATTCCAGGAAATGTCTATAGGGATATTTATTTTGCTGTTCTTCAAATTGTTTCAGGTATTTTCATGATAATAAAGAATATTTTGAATGATTTTGTTTAACGAGTGTAGATTTTTAAATGCACGTTATAAACTACTCCGACTCATAATGATTTGAGATTGATAAGGAGTTCCGACTGACCAAATGCCGTAGTATACGCACAAGCTGTGCATGAAACACAGATTGATTCAAAATCGATTCTGAATCGTTTTCAGTAGCATTTTTAATGGGACAGGCAATTAATCGTTGCAGCCCTAATGTTCATTTAACTTTGAACAAACTATTGCCAGTAAATAACATAAATTTGAATCTACAGTAAGTTACTGGCAAACAGATGCATAGCTACAGTATTTTTACAGTGTTGGGTTAGTGTTAAAAAAGGTGTGTATGCACTGTAAAAAATACTTTGCTGCCTTAAAATTTTTTGTTGAATCAACTCGGATTTACAAGTCATTTCAACTTACTATAATTTATCTTGACAAGAAATAAGTTGTTACAACTACAGGTGAGTTGTTATAACTTATAAAATTAAGTTGAATTTTCTCAACTATATTTTATAAGTTGTGACAACTCATCTCTGTTGACATGACTTGTAAATCTGAGTCGATTTACAAAAAATTTTAAGGCAGCAAAGTATTTTTTACAGTGTGTGGAGAACCCAAAAGAAATGATTTAGCATTAATAAATACAGACTAAGACCTTTAGTTGTTTCAGATGAAAGTTGATGAACATTTATGTGTAAACATTCTGACACATAAGTTTCACAGCGAAGCATCTGTTGTCCCATAGTGTTAATATGATCAGAAAAATGATGTAAAAATGATCAGACAGCACTAAGGAAGGAGAAAACTAGCACTGACTGACCTTACCGGCAGAATAAATGCCCCAAAAATATGAATAGACAAAAGAGGGTCAATGTTTTTAGACTGCACACAGGACAATTTAGTAAAGTTTTTAGAGATTTAAAAGACAAACTTTTTCTCGGTTTCTCATAATCACTTCTTAACCATGTAGAGATCCAATGGTGAGTTTCCTGCTCTTGAATAAACACAGATTTAGATCATCAGACCTTTGCCTGACATTCATGATAAATCTCAGCCTCCAAATATGACGATGTTTGTTTCGACCAGATGGAATGGTTTCTACAAAGCATGCACCATCTGTCAGGCTTGTGACACCTCAATTTCCGTGGCGCATTTCACATGCTTAATTTTTCAGATTTTCTTTGCTTCCAAGCGGAGGCGGACAGGTTGCATGTTTTCAAACGTCCCAGCCTATCCTTTGATTCGAGAGCTCTGCAGAAGTGACTCTCGTTTAGCATGTCTAGATGAGGTGAAAAATGCAGTCAAAGCACCGCCGTCACCTCATCCCCAATCTATGCGGTGACATTTGAGTGCCGCGTGTTTGCCTTAACGCTTTAGCTCAATGTTTTACACACCTTCAGCTGTCGGGTTCGTTCCATCCTGAGCTTAGAAGAGCTGTCAGCCGTTAATGCAGATGGACAATCTCAGCAGGTAGAAGGAGTCGATTCTGTACAGAAACGGCATTTTATAGCTATTATGTAAATTACTTTTTTAGTGCGTGCAGACAGCGTTAAAATGGAACTCTGAATTAAAGTAATTTCAGACTTTTCGATGAAATTATTTTTGATAAGGTTGTGCTACTGCTGATTACATAAATGGGAAATAATTTCATGAAATGTGACAGAATAGATTTAATGGTAATAGCTTGGTGCCGATATACATTGGTAAAAAATTTCACACTATTCATGTATAAATTGCAAAGCATAGTGAATATCCAATTGGAATCCATGTGCCAAAGTGAATGGTCAAATTCGCTTCCCCTTTATGTCTTAAGAGTACTGTAAAATGTAACTAAAATGGTGACAGCAAGTTAAAAAGGTGTGGAAAGAGAAGTGGTAGTGGATGATGAATTAGTTTCTAAAAATCTGTGAGGGGATGGTTTGGTTTTTTAAAAACTATTTGAGTTCAAAACAATCAGTTACCATGTTTTGTTTGGGAGGGGGAGGCAAGAGAAAATCACCTTTTTACTTAATCTAGTCTAGAGCCTTATATTTTAATATATAACTTAAAATATCAATGTATATATCACTTGTCGATATAAAGATATTAGGGGTCTAAATTGGACATCTCTTCACACTGTGATATTGATTCTGATGTTGGCCAGTACCTGAAAAAAATCTGTAAAACGATTTTGATTAAATTCGGTTCAGGGGTATATCAATCAATTTATCAATATTTAGACAAAGTCGGTCAGCATACAAAAAGTTTTCTGCATCTGTTTATACGCGGATATGGTTTATTTTTACCCTATTTGGAAGGGTCATGAATAATAATGTTTAGCTCTGCTCTGATTGCTCTGCTCTGAGGCTCATGTCAGTAGCTCATGTTAGTAAACATTTAACATGTTTGTTATTAATTTAATGTGTAATTTAATGTTGTGGTGTACATCTCGACTGTGACATCACATTCGGTGTTATGTTGAGATTGGGCTGTTTTCCAGCAGTTTTTTGTGTGCACGAAGTTTACATAAAAATGAGGAAACAAACGCGTTTGAGGCTCGCGAGATGTCATTACATGTGCAGAGCTCCATTTTCATCTAAATACAGTTTTTTTTATTCTATGGCACCTTTTAAAGAAAACTGTTGTATAACCATGATAGTTATCTAAAAAACATAGTTGCTTCTTTTCTGTTACTGTGAGGCGCAAGGCAACCCGAGTGAGCTGTTAAAACCGCTGTGGTCGGATCCAGGTCTTTTCAGTCTCTGAATGAGCGATCGGTTGGAGGGTTCTTGGCAGTGCTGCTTTAGTTCGTCTCTGTAGGCAACAGTCATTAGAACACCACTCACACTTCAGACTGGCCTCGTTCATGCACCGAGCACAAGATGGAGGAGTCAAAGCTGGCGGAGGAGCTCAGGAGAGTAGGAAGAAACGCACACAGCCTGCTTTTTATTCACACCCCCTTCATCCATTCATGCACCAGAAATCCATCAAACTTTGTCACGGTTATGAAACTTGCTCACTGCCAACGCAAGACAATAACATCACTCCGATGCTGACAGACAAGCTCTTTGATTCGAGACGTTTTGAGCGAGCTGCTTCCTTTGGGTTTTGTGGAAGCATAAATAAATCAATAACTAAACCTTTTTAAGGGACGTTCGCATTAATTGTAAATAGAGAGGGCTTTTAAGATCGGTTGTCATGGCAATAGGAATATCAATACAGGAATGGTTTTGTAAAGAGAGAGTAGACCTTAATTCAATTTACTGTGGGTTTCAGTCGGCTCCCTAGGTTGTGAATCATTATTTAGTGTACACAGGTTTGGGCACCATAAGGACACCACTACACTTGAAGACTTGTTTCTTGCGACTTGACCGCTTAAAGCGCACTGTGAAATGTCACCATCAACAACAGATTGAAGCCTATCTCACTGACATTTTTAATACTTTTAAAAGTACATCATGAAAAACACTTTGATTATTCTTATGCATTCTTGTCGCATATCTGTGCAACATTTCGGCCAGATGTCACATTTAAATATTGGCTGGGTTAAAATAACCCAGAAAATATTTAGTTTGACCCAAGAATGGTTTAAAATAACCCAGTATTTTGGAGTTGAAACGACTAAGCATGCATTAAATTCAGGAACGGCACCATGGGGGGGCACTATCCCGCCCCCTAAGATCACCATTAATGTTGAATGGGATTTTAATGAAAAAATTTGCTATTTAAAAATCACTTTGCCTAGTGTATTGTAGCCTGGTTAAAACCAGACCATTCTCAGTAGTAACTGAGTTATGGTAGGGCAAAGCTTCATAGACAAATGATTTCTAAAGGGGCGTCACCAACGGACGTCTCTCAAATGCCTCTGTGTCCAAATGGATAGACATAAAACCAATCACAACGATGAAGGAGATGACGTATGCAGAGCTATATCAGACTTTTGCCGGATCCAGTCGGTAAGACAACGATAACATCTTTTTTTTAGATATGAAGGCTTTGATTGTTGTTCTTTGCTCGTGTTTTAATGAAAAGGAAAAGTTTAAATCGCTTAAAACAGACACGATAGCTGATTCGAACGAGTGATGTTCCACGGCAGCATCCATCTTTGTAATGTACAAAATCTGCTTCACCGTCGCTGTGCTGTCGTCATCGTGTAAAGCCCGCCCCAACGTTTCTGATTGGTGCCGCGATTTCTCGGCATTAGAAATGGGCTTGAATGGCCTCTTTGCCAGACTACTTGCAGGGCAAATCTAAATTTGCCGGAAGTTGTCTCGGTTTTCTCAAGCTAAGTGTATTGTCTTCCTGGAGTGAATAATAAGCTAAAATAGCAATATTTTAGTTGAGGACGGTCTGTGAGGCAAAGTCGAATTTTGATTAACTAACATTACGTAAAATATTTTGCACTATGGAAAGCAAACACGAAGGCTACGAACATTTCATAATTTTAAGGTTTTAACTAATTTCACCATGGACATTCGAAAATGGATTAAAAAGAAAGAAACTGATGATGACATGTTTGTTCTGTGGCGGCTACTATATGCGTTTTGAAATTGAGGGGTGAACTGTGGGTTGCAATTAGTAATTTCATCACTAGATGCCGCTAAAATGTACAAACCCCACATTTTATAATAAGATTAAAAATACTGTCTTTTCAAAGGTTACACCGCATGTTTGTTAAGTTGGCTTGTGTGACTTCTGTTGGTTTTTGCATTGCATTGGTTTCTCCATGGTTTTTGCATTGCATTATGGGATTTTTTAGGGGAACGGACATTTCATTGAACTGGAAGGATATTACGATTTAATCTTTGCGGGAAGCAGTTTTTTGTAACAGGACTTAAAATAATGTGTGAGAAGTGACATATTTAAACCCCATAAAACCCCAGTGATATATTTGTTCAATAGTTGAGTAGAAGAAATGAAGATCTCGAAATTAAGTGGACCTGAAATTAAGATATTCAGGGCGACCGGTAAATTCTGCCAAGAGCCTTTAACATCTCTACACTTTGTCTTTACCGCCTGTACTAATATATATTTACTGTAAAGCTGGCTTGCAACAATGCAAAATAGTGAAAAGTACTATAGAAATAAATTTGAATTTAATTAAATTGAACTGCTGTCAGTCGGCCAAGCGGAAGCGGTTATCGACCGGTGCAGATAATGTCAAAACGGCCCAGTATCACTTAATTAATTCGACTGGCTGATATACAAGTCTATCCCTAGTATGCGCAGTGAGCATACATAAAGTGAAATCTGTGCATTTTGTGTGCTAATACCCAGAGAGAGATCAATCTCTCATCATCATCTCTTATCTTTTTTATCCCTCTGTACACATTGTAAGTTAAATGAAGGCAGGAAGAGAAGATTTGAGAGGATATGGACCTTTGATGTATTGTCACCCTTTGTTCTGTGGAGAAGTGGTTAATCATATCGTGGAAATGTTATTTGTTTCACCCCAGCTTTGAGGAAAGCAATCCCGAAACAGCATGGATAAATGAGAGGTCAATAAGTTGAGGTGTTGAGATTAAAGACAGAGAAAAGAGAGAACTGCAGGCCAGCTGCTCGCGCAGACGTCTAACACCTGCGCAGATGCACGGGGACGCTTGAATGACGCGCTGGCAGAATATGCCATCTGCTGTGCAGGTGGATGTCCTGGTGGAGATCCAAAAGAGCCAAAAACTCCCTGACATCGGATCAGACGGGAACTGCTTATAAAAATGATGCTTATCGTTCAACTGACTTTTGCTTGTTTTTCCTGAAAAGTGTAAAGTGTATTTTGTCAAAATACGTGAATGTGTTTACAATATGATGCAAGGTGGTCTTTTATCCACCATAAAACACTCGTTGATTAGGTCCCAAAAGCTTTGTGTGCTGTGCCATCTGTAATAGATCAAGATTGACAGCTCTTATTTTCCGCATTGATTGACTCGTTGACAGTCAATGTGATTATGCATTCACCAGGCGTTTGTCCAAGAATCTTAATGTAATTCGTACCTGCATACAGACACCCAACAAATGATGAAGGAAATAGGAGGGTAGTTCATTGGCTCAATACTATATGAAACATTGGTTTAGTCAGAGATGATGTGCAATGTTGTCCCAGTACAATCAATGTGCGCTCCAGTTTAGCATTGAATCCAGCAACCGTACCGAATCATTGACCCGATGTCTGTTACTGTCTGTACTGCTCTCATTAGCTTCCATTGGAAAAAATCATTATTTCTGGTTCCTGGTCTCTCATTCTCTTTCCTTTGCCTGATCACCGCTACCTTTGAGGTTATGGCTTGATTATCACAGTTAATGAGATGGGTGTTTAAATTAGAGATGCAGACCGGTGATCTTAGGGAAAAATTATTGCCATCATACAGAATACAAATTTTGATTATTAATGGATTGTCATAAGTGGCACGGGTATATTTGTAGCAATAGCCAACAATACATTGCATGGGTCAAAATTACCGATTTTTCTTTTATGTTAAAAATCATTAGGTTATTAAGTAAAGGTCATGTTCCATCACAAATCGATATTTGATAAATGTCCTACCCTAAATATATAAAAAATAAATGTATCATTAGTAAGATGTATTGCTAAGGACTTCATTTGGAAAACTTTAAAGGCGGGTTTTTTTTTGTTTTTTTTACTCTCAGATTTTCAAATAGTTATGACCCTGGTCCAGAGTCACATATACTGTAGTTAGTAAAAAGTGTTTAGTCTTTTATAATATTACCAATATCAAAAATCATGTCAATAGCATTTTGTGAAAAGCACCTGCCTAGTAAAACCCTGGTTGACATTAGTTGCGAGTTAAAAAGTTATCATTGCATTGTAACGACACATTTAAAGGGGACATTTCAAAAGACTGTCAAGATGTCAAATAAATCTTTGGTGTCCCCAGAGTACGTAGGTGAAGTTCAAAATACTATACAGATAATTTATTACAGCATGTAAAATTGCCACTTATAGTTATGAGCAAAAATGTGCTATTTAAAATGCAAATGAGCTGATCTTTGTACTAAATAGCAGTGCCGTGGTTGGATAGTGCAGATTAAAGAGCAGTATTATCCCCTTCTGACATCACAAGGGGAGCCACATTTTAATGACCTATTTTTCACCTGCTTGCAGAGAATGGTTTACTGGGTTGATCTTTTTCATATTTTCTAGGTTGATAGAATCACTGGGGACGCAATTATAGCACTTAAACAATTTTCATGATATGTCCCCTTTAATATGGGCAAACAAACACCACTTACACTTTTGTGTAAGGTTGTTATGTTTAAAGGTCCCATTCTTCCTGTGTTTTTGACGCTTTGATTGTGTTTACAGTGCGCAATATAACATGTGTTCATGTTTCACGTGTAAAAAAAAAAACGCTGTATTTTTCACAAAATTTACTTATCTGTATAGGGCTGTTTTCACGGGCTGATGTCTTCCTTGTTCTACGAAGTCCCTCTTTCAGAAATACGTAACGAGTTCTGATTGGGTGGCTTGTTTAGTGTGTTGTGATTCGACAGCAGCTTAGTTTAGCAGAGCCGTTTGAGCTTAGCTGGCGACTGACGTATTTCTGTGGGCGGAGTTTAGTCAAAAACTCTTTTATTGACATCATTAATTCGGGAAGTAGAGGGCTGTAGTCCAAACCGGCCGTTCGCTGTAGGCTTTGAAAGGGGAATTTTGTTAAAGAAAATATATCGCCTGGCAGTTCACTTTGAGCTTTATTATTTTGCAGGTATTATATATGCTCTAACAGCAACATTAGACACCAACTAAAGTTTGAAAAATGGGATAAGGATAAACGTGACCATTAAGACATCCCACCTCTCCCAACGTTCCGGAAGTCTCTCGCATATTGATAGCGGCTCCCTGATGCCCGCAAATGATGTAAAATGTCCCATGTGAGGTCAAGATCATTTTTGACAAGGTCTAAGTATGAAGAGACTCAAATAATGAGTAACAAGACGAAGTTAGAAAGTTCTTATAACCAGACCAATCAGTTTTCTCTGTGGGTGGGCTTGCAATCGACCCCTTACTCTCTCTTCAGTTCAGTATACCACTGCAGTTCATTTAGACTACAGAGTTACCAAAAAACAGGAAAGTACTTTATTTGAAGTACATTAAAGTTTACCCCTGCTTAACAAAGGTAAAAAATAATGAGTTTTTAAGGTGCCATTCATTCGTATAACTGATTAAGAGATCTATCCTATTAAAATGATAATATGATGAACATAATATAATAATGTATAAATTATTGTAGTTGGGTTACTTTTGGTCGGGGGTCAGTGAGCTACCTCCCAGAAATTAGTTTTTGCAGGGTGAGATGTCTTAATGATATAATGGCTGATATATTTTCTTTATTTCAGTGTGTTTTCCATGCCTATGAAATAAGGACAACGCAACATAAGAAAGCATTATAATACAGAATATTAGTGTTTTAGTGCTGGGCAAAGATTAATCGCATACAAAATAAAAGTTAATTTCGCATAATATATGTGTGTGTGATGTGTTTTATCATTATGTATATATTTAAATACTCACACATACATATAAACATTTAAGAATTTTTATTTATATATACATTTTTAAATGTATATATAATATAAAATATATACAAATATAAATAAATAAATCTATATGTAAATGTTTTTTAAATACATACATGAATGTGTGTGTGTGTGCGTGTGTGTGTGTGTGTGTATTTATATATACATAATAATTACACACTTGTATATTATGCTTAAGGGTTTCCCACAGAAAAATGTGTTAGTTAAGGTGGTAGGGTTGGGCGGGTGGGCGCTACCAGGGGCGTGGCAATCAAAGGGGCGGGCATACGCGTCATGATTAAAATTAAAATATTTTTATTTAAAACACTCAAATAAAACTTCATTTTGAAGAAACTATGACAGAATATGAACACATACTAGATTATTAATGAATTAAATGTATTTACCTCTAACGGGAATAGCTGTGTGATGTGACACTAAAGGGTTAATAAACACAAACTAAAGCAGTTGTTGTAGAACGTCTGGCGAACGATGATAGATAGCGCAAAAATTTTAAAAACTGATTATTTCTCACTATTAATTACATTATCTTAAAGGAGTGTAACTACTGTAGCATGTAAATAATGCACATAAATAAGTGAGCAAGAGTGCTCAACAATTATATATAATCAACAGCCACATGAAACCTAGCTAGCAGGTTGCTCAAACAACAAAATCACCTGCTAACTTACATTGAATTTGCCAGAACTATAGACTAATACAATAAAAGGCTTAAAAAAAAACATAACTGTCCACTTACAGTTCTCACGGACACGTGTTTTATCAGCTGGCTATCCTCCAGACATGACGGACCACGTCTTTATCTCATTTCGTTTCGGCCATGTGGCGCGCGTGCCCGCTCGCGGTGTGAAGGGCATCCACGCTATTCTCCGAGATGCACTTGACAGCTTTTTATGCAGCGTTTTTTTTTTAGACGACCAAGTTAAGGCGGTAGGGTTCCAGGCTTAGGCGGGCCGCCCGAACTGCAAAGTGCTGCGGGAAACCCTGTGCTAAAAATCACTTTTATTTTGTATGCGATTAATCTTGATTAATCTTTGCCCAGCACTAGAGCATTGCGTTAGCAGTGCAAAGGTTTTGGGTTCAATTATATACTAAATATAGTGTATGCACTGTAGAGATGCGCGGATGGGCTATTATTTCATCCGCAATCGCATCACAAAACTCATCATCCGTCCGCCATCCATCCGCACCAATGTTTCTGACCAGTTTTCAAAACCGCACCCGCCCGCCATCCGCTGACTGGGCGATGCAAGACGCTGCTGATGACAGCCGCGAGACTAGAAAGCTCTAGAATATCAGCAGTGAACTCAGTCTCCGATCGGCGCACACGGGACAAAAATAAATAAATAAATAAGTAATGCCTAAATTAAACGCACAAATTACATAGTCTGCACTGGTGTCATCCTGATTTACCACTTTGTAAAACTTATTCCAGGCAAACCTTTTCTGACCTTCTATTTCCTTTGTTTTTAATTCTCATTTTTTGAGGCGTTGATAAGAGCTATGTCAAAATGCGTCCTCATTTCTCTGCGCTGTTAATGATAGAACGAATGGATTCTTAACATGCCGAGGCTATCCCAAACAATTAAAACCTTTATTAAATAAAAGTGTATTAGAAAACTTTTTCTTTTCACTATTATAGTATTATAAGTTATGTTTTGTGTTAATATTATTATGTTTATGTTGCGTATATTTGCAACATAAGGTTGATTATTTGATATACTGTTGAATAGTTTAATCTACATCAATGTGTCATATTTTCTAAAATAAATTAATATTTTTGATTACATATTTATTTTAATAAGTCAGAAATGTCTCCGCTGTTTTCTGCTGACAGGCGCGGTGGGGGCTACTGGGGGCGCGTGCAACAGGTGACGCAAATTATGGGTCCTCAGAAGGCTAGACCGTCTCATTTCAGTTCTCTTTGAGAACTTCTGAGGCTGCCACCCTGAAAGACAGAGTGGTCACCTTTTAAGGTTGCATGCTTAGAAGGACACAGCTAACAAGCAGTCGATCCGCCACCCGCCCGAATCTAATTAAAATATTATTTTTCGTCACGTCATCCGCCCGATCCGCGGTTTATCCGCGGAGTCCGCGGCTGTAACCGCCAACCGCGCATCTCTAATGCACTGTAAGTCGCTTTAGGTAATAACGTCTGCCAAATGCATAAATGTAAAAACCATTTGGTCTCATAAAAAAGTTTAGCTAAAGACAATAAAGAAAATGAGTGGGGCTTGTTTAATGCAGAACCGTCTGCCATGACTGCAAATAGTAATAGAGAGATTTTCTTCAGGCACACGGTTATTATTGCACAGAAAATCCTCTACCGCATCCCTGCCTGAATGCTCAGCATGACTCTGAAAGAAACTGTGTGAGGTATAAAAGGATGGTGATCGGGAATGCCGTCTGGCACAATACATACCAATTACCAACACAGTCATTTTAACGTTTATTGCTTGAGTTTCTTCGTTACGGCTATTTAACAAATTCTCAGCTTACGAGCGTGACGTTTCGAACTGTGTACTCATTATATATCATGTAGCCTTCACATAGTGCACTTTTCCACAGCGACCGACTGCAAACGGATGGGAATGTGCCTCCGGGAATTTACGGTTACAGTAATTTTCTGTTTGTCAGCTGTAAAGCGTGTTGACAATGCCACCGGCGAGGATAAAGGGTGGGCATAAAACCAGAAAAATGTTAAGATTGAAAATGTCAAGGTTAGTTATATGTTTCTGCATTCAGCCGTGGGTTCGAACATCGACAGCCGTTGAATTTCTTCCTGCATCCATACAGCCAATGGCAATGTCCTTTATCTGCTCTGCCCAGAAACACACACTCTTCCTTAGTCTCTCTCTCCAACCCCTTCTTTATCTCTCCCAATCCCTCCGTTCACAAACGCTGCGTTCTCTCTATGGTGGATCATTGACACCTTTAATGAATCATTTCACAGCCATGACACTAAATGCTGTTAATGGTGTGTCATGAAGATGAGGAGATTGTGTGTGGAGCTCAATATGGAGGAGCTTTATTAACAGTTTCATCAAGAGAAGCCACTTGTAGCGTCTTTTAGTTCTTCTAAGCCATAAATGAATGCAACCAGCTTTAAATTAAAGCACATTGACAGTTGACAAACAGTGCTAACTTTATAAATAAGGTGCATGCTCGAATGCTTTGTTTGCATAGAAGGGAAGCATGTTTGTGTGAAAAAGAAAAACAAATGCTTTTTAAACACCTGGCCCAGAGCCATATGTGAGCATTTAGCACCTGGTTAATTAGACTGTGGGTGATTTTGCAGCTTTTTGGTGGTGTAGTACAGTTCGTATATATAGTAAATACTTAATATTATAAATTTAGTGAGTTTGTTCAGCGTGTGCATGATGATCAGATGATACCGTTACTGGATGAGATATTGATTATGAATATAAAAACAATATCTTTAAATTTATTGCAAAACAACCAGATTTAAAAAATGCATACAGTCCGACAGTGTAGGAAGACTGACTTGTTTGCGATGCATTATCGGCGTGACAATTATTCTTTGTTAATCGTAAATTGTTGTAATATGCTTATGACTTGCGAGTGTAATGCTCAGTTAACTTAAATAAACCAGGCTTGATGATGTATGCAGCCTGCATATGCGACCTCTGGAGGCTAGAGCCTTCTGATTGAGAAACGGCCATTGATTTCTGTTTCTAGCAATTTCCTTGATTGGCTTATCTGTTCAGGATTATACACTCACCAGCTCACTATATCCCTAAATTTATTGTGCAGACTGCAGAAACAGAGAAAGAGAAATGGCGGTCGGGAAAAGACTCCCAAGTGATGGAAACTTTTACAATTGTAGGTAAAAGCTTTCATTTATGTCGTTGGAAATGGTGAATGAGTGAACTAGTGAGCTAATATTCAGACAGCTACAGTATAGTATGACTCAAAGTACAGTATAGGTGCATCCCAATTCAGGAGCTGCGGCCTTCCAAGGCCGTATTTGAAGGCCAGTGACGTCACCGGTTTGCGACGAAGGCTGTCCCAATTCGAAGGCTCCTTCACATGCAATCCTCCAAATGCGGCCTTTTTTCCCCTGAAACCAAGGATCCATGGATAAATTATTCACAGCCAGATTCAATGCGCGCCTGGCTCCGTATTTATTTTTAAAATTCTGATAGGACTCAGCTGTTGTGTCCCGCTGACAAGTGTAGTTGGCGGGAACAGCAAGGGACGCAACTCCCTCGTAGGCTAGACGATATCATTTCAGTCCTTCCAGAAAAACACAGTTTTTTTGTGATTGTTGCGGGCAAAAATCCTTGCGGCACGTTTTCTTAAAAAATGCAATGGAATATGCAGGATATTTATGCAATTTTATGCAATGAAATTTCGCAATGAAACTTTTCAATGTTCACGTCACATAATCACGTCACTTCGTAACGTTCCCATGGCAACAGAGAACAGGGCTGCGCTTGTTTGAAGTAAATGCAACATTTTTCAACTTTCTGCTAAGCAATGTGATTTTTGCTACAAAAATGCGGGGATTATGAAATTGCGTTGGTCGACCGCATACGTCATCAAGGTTTAATATTTCGGGTTTAATTTCAGAAAAGCAACCGTTACATTTCAAGGTAAGAAGGAAACTACATTGAATTGGGATACACCCTATGTCTTAAAGTTACAATGAAACGGAAGTAGCGATTGTCTTATTTTTCCCGTCATGACGTATTTCCAAGTGAAGCGGCTTTTTAAATAAAAAAAGTAAGACTGGACTTACATTTTCATCCATTGATTGATTGGATTGTTGGAAGCTGGGTCATATTGCTTTTTGCAAATCGCTGCAATCTTCTGCCGGCCAATCACCCAATCATCATCCCCCGTGACTGACTAGAAGTAAAGAGATATCGTTTCAAGGAGGGGAGGAGATTTGCATTTTTGTTCAAAGATTATGCAGGGCTCCAGATAAACTTTTTTCACTAGGAGCACAGTGGCCCCCAACTGAAAATTTTAGGGGCGCACACAGAAAATTTAGGGGAACACACCGTAAATCAACATGCTAACCAAATATTCACATTTCTACTAATTTCCACTGTATTACTAATAAATACTGTAATGATAGATGCAGAAAGTACAATGTGCTCTTTCAAATTCAGTGTCACATCACAAAAAAGGTCAAATTTACTGGTCGCACATGTGCGATTGGATGTAAAATTCATTGGCACACTCTCAAATTTTGGTGGCAAAATGCCACCATTTGGTGGCAGTCTGGGGCCCTGTTATGAGGGCACATGCATTTTTTTTTAAATTATGAAGCTTACAGATAAGTCATTTGTAAATAAAAACATAATATTCCGAAAAAAATAAAAGTGACACTAAAAATGTATTTGATTTATTTCTAAAAAACCTGTAGTTTGTAACTCCGGAATGCTATTAATGCGGTCTCCCAATCTCCCAGATCTTTAGCGTCATCTTAATAAAGACGGAGCTGTCTTGTGATTTGTCAAAATTAATAAGTCTTTCCAACTATATTTAGGTTGTTCAACAACATCATCTAACTTCTTTCAATGCTACAATTATGACAAGTGAATGCCTCTGTTTTGATTTTGGCATTTTCATTCAGAGCTGGGTTTGGAAATGATTCAGGCACACAAAGAGAATCTGTATGGAGACCATCAAGCGTTTGTACACAGTTGACAGGATCCTGGGGTTCTGTCTGATCCGGATTGGTTGGGATCTTCCTCTTGTCAACTGCATTTGGTGAAAAGACTTTTTGTGTGACATGATTGGCCTCTTTTACCTCTTTCTGAATGTCAAAGGACGCTGCTGAGAAGAATTATGTTCCTGGATTCAAAGAGTCGTGCATGCAGACGAAGGGCTTAGAATTGAGCTCATTACTGATACAGAAATTCATCTACAACACGAGTAAACAAGATACATTTGAGTGTATATCCATACTGTTATATTTCATAAATTTCAAATGTGTATCTCATTGCTTTTCACATGTTTGGAGTACCATGGCAGTACTTTGGTACTTATTGCAAAGACATTTACATATACCACATCCTTTGGTATATTTGGTACATTTTTTGAAGTGAAACGGCATCAACATCATGTGTGACATCCGCACAGCAGCACGAATCCCAGACCAATTTTAGACCTTTTAATTTTTTTTCGCTTGAAGAAGCTGCCATCACTTCCCCTCCTGCATTTTTTCTTAGCACTGGGCTTTTATTGAATTGCATTAGTTCTGTTTCCATCGTCACTGTCAGGAAAACTGTCTGAGTCATAATCCGACCGAATGAGCAGCGCGGGGGGAGAAGAAGCCGAGTTGAAGAAACAAGATAAAGGAAAGAGAGAAAGCAAGCAAGAGAGAGAGGTTTAAGTTGATGACATCCAGCGGAGGATTAATTTCTCAATCGGAGCTTCTGTTCAGTGGTATTGGATAGGGGCTGACTTTAGTAATTGCTGTGTGCTTGGGTCTTGTGTTATCTTGGCTGTGAATGAAAGCACAGACTCTACACTTAGAGATGTGTCGCTTGCTGTCAGTGCATGCAAGGTATTAATGCTTCTGCATGACGTGAGCGATTTCTTACTATTGGAATATTTTGATTGTCAACTCAAGTCACATTTATTTACAGCATATAGCACTTTTTCTCTTCATACTCTTGTTTTATACAAATTGGAGATGTCGACTTAGTTGTTGTCATAAAGTATTGTATTGTTGCACTATATTAGTTTTTTAAAGGGACATTCCACTTTTTTTGAAAATATGCTCATTTTCCAGCTCCCCTAGAGTTAAACATTTGATTCTTACCGTTTTGGAATCCATTCAGCTGATCTCCGGGTCGCGCGCTAGCACTTTTAGCATAGCTTAGCATAATTCATTGAATCTGATAAGACCATTAGCATCGCGCTCAAAATTAACCAAAGAGTTTCGATCTTTTTCCTATTTAAAACTTAACTCTTCTGTCGTTACATCGTGTACTAAGAGAGACAGAACATTAAAAGCTGCGATTTTCTAGGAAGACATGGCTAGGAACTCTACTCAGTTACACGCAGCTTTTCATTTTCTGTCGGTTTTAGTACACAATGTAACTACAGAGTCAAGTTTTAAATAGGAAAAATATCCAAACTCTTTGATTATTTTTAGCGCGATGCTAATAGTCTAATCAGATGCAATTGATTGTGCTAAGCTATGCTAAAATTGCTAGCACCAGACCAGGAGATGAGTGGATTGGATTCCAAAACGGTAAAAATCACATGTTCAACTCTAGGGGAGCTTGAAAATGAGCATATTTTCAAAAATAGTGGAATGTCCCTTTAAAGAAAAGTAAACATGCTTCCAACATGAGAAAATTAGCAATTAGCCAACAGGCTAATATCCCAAACAGATGTTATGTACGCGCTATTCTTATCTCATATGTCTCTTCTAATTTTAACAGTCCGCGTTTTCTGTTTTGTGGAAATTTGTAAAATTATGTATTTTCTGTGTTTTGATGGCTTAATGACCAGCATCCCGGGACAAAACAGTAGGTTTAAGGGTGCACTCACACTAGGGGCGCACTAACACTACCCAAACCGCGTTTGACCCCCAAAGCCTGGTCTGTTTGACTGGTGTGATCACGCTGTACCGCTCCTGGGTGCGGTTTGGTTGATCACACCCTGGACGGCTTGCAGAGGTGGCCTCGACTGCGGTTCACTTGGGCTCAGGCGCAAAACACGCAGTGTGATCGAAAATCGCACAAGAGTGTTGTTCAAATGGAGAGACGTCAATTGCGCAACCAGTCACCTTCATCTGCCTTCGTAAAAACCTTCTGATGCTACAGCAAGGTAACGTAAATGTCCGAGCTGTACAAGGGAAAGATCAACTAAGCAATATGATAGGCATGTGAGAGGGCTGTGTGTCATAATGCACCAAATGACTCAGACTTAACCTTACGATGGGTTCCAGGGTTGAGGGTGCTTTACTTCTGTTTTGTTTAAAACAATCGCATCCTAATTACAAAAGCGCGCCCAGACTTGGATCGCTCAAAGTACAATGTAGCATACGATCTAGACGTCCATCCCTCACAGCCTCCGTTTGAAATCAACATTGCGGCGGACTGAATTAGCCACATAGCCATCCCTCACCTCTGTCCTGTAGCAGTTTTGCAGAATCCCTCCTCCACCTAATCGCCCCAATCATCGGGGTACTCTTGTTCGGGATAAAATTTTGAACTCTAAGCCTAGCCCCTCTTTTTTGCTTTATTGTTATATCTAATTACATGTTAATGTGAACTCATTACATCTCTCTTTCTAATGAGTTGGTGCAAATTATAACTGGTGAAATAGTCGTTTAAAACAATAGGTTTAAAAAACGATGTCCCCCAGAATAATCTCTTTCTGACTAGAGTCTTACATGTGGATAATAGTTTATATCCTAACTAGCTACAAGCTCTCAGCATTTCATGGCACTGGAGTTCAAAGTCAGATGATGTTGGTTTAGTTTGACCCACTTGCTATAAATATAAGCCGACCAGTGTAGAACAGCAATTGAACAGAGTAGAAAAGATCCAGAGAACAATTGGGTACAATTGCTACTCTTTGTCACTACAGATTAAATGACTAGAGAAGGACATTGTCCAATAACAGACAATGACTATGGAAAACTTTTGTGTTAAATTGAACCCCTGCATGTTTTGCTCATGTCCCACTATCGAGTACCTGTGTACAAATTATTTTACAAAACGCACATCCTACTTCTGAGCCAAGAAGGAGATGTCCAGGGATCTCATTTATAAAGCGTGCGTACGCACAAAACGGGGCTCGAAACGTGCGTACGGCAGTTCCCACGCAAAGGTTGTGATCTACAAAAAAACAAACTTGATGAGAGAATGGGCTTGCAGGGTGGGAGCTAAGGATCCTACGCACAGTTTTATAAATGCGTGTTTGCATGTATGGAATAGAAGTGGATCGTACATGGATCGATTCACTTTCACTAGAGGACATACAGTAGTGGTCCCTCAGCGGTTCACGTCAGGGACTTTTCTCTTGCCCTCACATTCATTACATGTTTTATTGCTCACACAACATCCCTAGACAGCGCTCCATCACTCTCTCAGGGTAATAGGCCTTTCTTCACCAGTCTAATTTAATTGATCAGCTACTTACTTTTTCACCTTGAAAAACAGCCGTGATCGTGACAGAGCCTCCACAAAACACAGGTTATGTATAGTATATTGTTTTTTATGGAAAGGTTGTTAATTGTTCAGTACATTAAAGGGGACATTTATTTTTCCATGTTTAAGTGCTATAATTGGGTCCCCAGTGCTTCTATCAACCTAGAAAATGTGGAAAAGATCATCCCCGAAACTTCGTTTTGGTAAACCATTCTCTGCAGGCATGTGAAAAAATATGTTAGTGAAACTTGGCTCCCCTTGTGATGTCAGAAGGGGATCTTATTATAATAATACCACCCCTTAATCTGCACTATCCAACCACGGCACTGACATTCAGTGCAGAGATCAGCGAGAAAGTCTCTGGTGGTCTGAACGAGGCTTTAAGATGTAGCTTGCTGGGCGCACGCTTTGGATGTGCGCACACTCAAAACTACTCACAAGTACTTGAGTAGCGCTTTGAGATCTTCTTTGCTTGAATATTTCAGTTGGCAAGGCCTAAAATACATACAAATGATACAATTTTGTGACGGTGCCGTACTGTCCAGACAGGTATGACACTTCAGTCAACTAGCTTGAGTACTGTTCACGCTTACAACGGGCCATCGGGCTATACTTCTTGTCAAGCCCTGCCTCTGAAATGAAGCAAGCACATTACTAATCGATTCAGGGATTTGTTTTGTTAAATTGAAAAAACTATTAAAATGATAGAATCAATGCATTATTGGCATAATCATTTGAGTTAAAAGTAGTGCTGTAAAAAGATTAATCGCGATTAATCGCATACAAAATCAAATATTTTACATTATATATAAAAAAAATATGTATGCATAAATATAAAAAATTCTGACATTTATACATGTATGTGTGTATTTATATATACATAATAATTTAACACACAATACACAAATATATTATGCAAACACACACTTTTTATATATGTGATTAATCATGATTAATCTTTTGACAGCCCTAGTTAAATGTTATTTGAATTTCCCAAGTTTTATATGTCCCATAACAGCATACAGCCCAGATGTCATGGACTTCAAAAGTTTTTACAAAACCAGATTCACATTTTACGTAAGTTCCAGAAAGCATCTTGTGTGTTATAATTGTGTGTTTTATGCGGACATATGATCTTCTCTTAGTAATAAACATGGTCCAACATTTGTTTAGTGACTAAAGTGCTATTTGTATTAAAACTTTATAAAATCCCAAAAACATTTGGGAAAAATCTTTAGGAAAAATGTTTATGTTCAGGTTAAAATGAGGACCCATACCGTACCGTCTTACAAAGGCATAACTGTGACAAACTGATGTCAAATTGTATGAATGGAGGAAAGCAGTCGGCTCATTGATACATCATCTGCAGAAAATGAAAGGCTGTAGCACTTGAGTGAAAGAAGGAGTTAGGTTGTGCTGCGGGCTGGAGGTGCTGCTGAACATATGAATGCACGTGGGAGAGACCGTGTCATCCTTTCTGTGTTATTACTCCGACACGCTTCATTTGCGTTCTGGTCCGTCCTCCCAGTGAAGTACTGTGGGCAAACCTGAATCAGCAATAGAGAGAGAGAGAGAGCTTATAATAGCCCACAGTCCTGGCCTTGCTCCATTCGACTAAACAGACCAAGAAATGTGCTGTAAAACTCAATTTCCATTGAACTTTCACCTCCAGCTCTTCTATACTGTCCTCTCATCAGTGATTCAGCTGACATCCTACTGACCTGAGGACAGCCACACCAGCTGGTTTAACTTTGCTTTACCATAAACAGAAATCATGCAGTCATATTGCTCAGGTTGCTCTTTAGTCTTCAGGAAATTCATGATCATCTTTTACAGGGTTGATATCTTTAATATCTACTAAGATAATGTCAAAGATTGAAACATCAAACTTTGGTGATAAGACTCGTCCCCAGTTCGAGCTCCGGCTAGGTCAGGTGGCCTTTCTGTGTGGGATTTGCATGTTCTCCCTGTGTCAGCGTGGGCTTGCTATGGGTTAAAGGTTTTCCCAGGTCTAAAGAAATGTACCCAACCCACTTTTTACTGACGTGCAAAAATCACGACTGGGCCCGAATGTAAATGGCACAGACGAATGTGCAGTCTGCAGCCCCGCACCGCACCATGGTGGCCTCGCATCCAATTCGGCCCGCTGCTCCATTTATTTTTATTTGTTATCTGATGACGACACCAAGGTATCTGCTAAAATGTGCATTCAAAATTGATTGACAGGTCTGGCTCAACGAAATTCAACCTACCTCCAGCCACACGATGTCGCAAGCACTCTTGACAAACAGAGGAGGGGTTGGAAAAGGACTTGATGTACACACGTGAGATAGTTTGGGTCTTCATGGGTCCGTTTGGCAAAAAACATGTGTCCAAGACCTTAACCCACTCGGGTCGGACCTTGGGTTTTCGGATCTAAGTGTATCTGTGAAGACCTCTTCTCCGGGTACTTCGGTTTCCTCCCACAGACCAAAAACATGCAAGTTAGGTGAATTGAAGATACCGAATTGCCCCTCCCTCAACCCGTGTATGAATTAACTTGTGTTGATCAACTTGTGTATGGATCAGTTTTTGCCATGAATATAGCTATTGATGCTGAAATGGCGTAAGATTATGAGACTTTAACTTATTTCACAAACACGGTCACAAATGTACAGTATAAGTTACCCTTAATATGAAACATGAGGTAATCCCCATAACGGATAGGAATAATGCATTAAACCATACAGGATGCTGAAGAGGTGCTGTTCATTTTCCAGGTAAAAGCCATAAAATAAGCCTATTCCTAGGGACCAGTAAGCAACCACCTAGCAATCGATTCAAACTCCTTAGCAACCACATAGCAACATACTGAAAACCACTTCAGACACCCTGGCAAACATCACTCACATTTGTTCACTTAGGTTTCTTCACATTTTTCATCTTTTAATCCCCATAACTCTTTTTCTATCCCCAGATGAGACCAGATCGACCCCACCACCCAGTCTTTCTCCAGCGATGCAGGTGCCAGCCCCAAAAGAAAACCCCAGAGGAGTCACTTCCATAGGGCATGACTTCTTCGAATCAGTCCTGTCTCACAAGGACCAGCTGCTGACTCAGAAGGGTGTTGCTCTTCCTAGTGGTTTACCCCCTAATCTTGTGCCCATGTTGGAGAAAGGGTTGGAAGCCGGGGCAGAGGCTCTTTCTCCAGATCAGCCCCTCCTGAGGAAAGTGCTGCCTGCACACAGTGGCACTGTACTTCCGGCGTACGATCTACCAACTGAACCGCCAGAAGCCGTTGCGACACCAAACTGGGACAACGATGCCCCAACCGTACGTCTAGATGATGACCCCGAGCTGTCAGTCACGACTGCTGTCCCGACCGCTGTAAATACTGAGCCAACATCTGGCATTAACACCCCAGGTAGGATTTTCAGATTGACCCTAACGTTAGCTATGACTGAGTCGGCATGAAACCGATATTGTGATGGAGTTTTCTTATATATTGTGACGTTTATTTGCGTTAAACTATGTTTTAAATGTGATAAAATTAGGCCGGGACTTTTTTTTATCCTTCGGGGATTGATCGTTTCTTTGGACGTTAGAAGTCTGGCCATTGGACAGTCAATACAGCCCCGCCCTCAGGCCAAGACATACATCATAAATGGATAAAAAAAAAATATGGAATGGAGTAGCTAATGTTTTTAATTAAAAATTATGATGGCACATGAATAAAAAATTCAAAAGATTCAAAAGATGCAATAAATGCCACCTCCGTCAAGAAACCAATGCAGTCTGGATGTATTATATGTTAAAGGATTACTCCGCTTTTATAAAAAATAAAGTCCAGATAATTTACTCAACCCCATGTCATCCAAGATATTTATGTCTTTCTTTTTATCAGTCAAAAAGAAAATACGTTTTTTTTTTTTTTTTTTTTTTTGTGAAAAACATTGCAGTATTTTTCACCATATAGTGGACTTTAGTGGATCTCAACAGTTTACAGTTTCAGTGCAGCTTCAAATGACTCTAAACCATCCTAACTGAGGCATAAGGGTCTTATCTGGCGAAACGATCATCATTTTTGCCAACAAACAAAAAAAAGGTGAAAAGACGTGATTGCGTAATAAGTAAGATCACGCTGGTGCGTCACACAGCTAGTGCAAGTCAAGAAGTTGTGGTTTAAAAGTAAAAAAAGGTTTTTAAAAGTTTTTTCACCATTTTGCTAGATAAGACCTTTATGCCTCGGTTGGGATCGTTTAGAAAGTAAATTATCAGATTTTTTTATGAAAGTGAAATATTCCTTTGAGTCATCATAAAAATCTGACTTTTTCTATGTTTAAGTGCTATAATTGGGTCCCCAGTGCTTCTACCAACTTCAAAAATGTGAAAGGGATTAACCCAGTAACTTAGTTTTGGTAAACCATTCTCTACAAGCATGTGAAAAAATAGGTCGTTAAAATTTGGCTCCTCTTGTGATGTCAGAAGGGTATAATACTGCCCCTTAAAGGGATAGTTTGGCCAAAAATGATATTAAACCCATGATTTACTCACCCCCAAGCTGTCTGAGTTGCATATGTCCATCGTTTTTCAGACAAACACATTTTCGGATATTTTATAAAATGTTTTAGATCTTTCAGTACTTAAATGTGAAGATATGTGGTCCACGACCTTCAAGTCCAAAAAAAAGTGCGTTCATCCTTCACAAATTAAATCCAAACGGCTCCAGGATGATAAACAAAGGTCTTCTGAGGGTAATCCGTGCGGTGTTGTTGTAGAAATATCCATATTTAAAACTTTATTAACGAAAATAACTACCTTCCGGTAGCGCCGCCATCTTAGTCGCGTCCGCATTCAGGATGAGTGCTTACGCAGCCTACGGAGGCTACTCTGCTGCTGCTACGTCACTAAGAAAAGTGCGTTCACTACGCTAATACTCTCTCCTGAATACAGAGGGGTCTAAGATGGCAGCGCTACCGGAAGGTAGTTATTTACGTTAATAAAGTTTTAAATATGGATATTTCTACAACAACACCGCACGGATTACCCTCAGAAGACCTTTGTTTATCATCCTGGAGCCGTTTGGATTTAATTTGTGAAGGATGGACGCACTTTTTTTGGACTTGAAGGTGGTGGACCCCGTAACATTACATTTAATCAACTGAAAGATCTAAAACTTTTTCTAAAATATCCGAAAATGTGTTTGTCTGAAAAACGATGGACATATGCAACTCGGACAGCTTGGGGGTGAGTAAATAATGGGTTTAATATCATTTTTGGCCGAACTATCCCTTTAATCTGTACTATCCAACCACTGCACTGCAGAGATCAGCTCATTTGCATTTAACAGGACACACCCAAAAATGGCCCATTTTTGCTCACATCTTCAAAGTGATAATTTTAATATAATATTATAAATTATTTATATGGTATTTTGCTCTAGAACTTCACATACATACGAAGAATGGTCGTGATTTTGATTTCATGTTGATTTTACCTTTATCAGATTTATGTTAAATCACTTCTCATTTGCATAAAATCGAGGCCAAATGTATTGCAACACCAACAGTCTCTTCTTTTTATAATACGAAGTATACGTAGGTAATGTGATGTAGGCTTTAATTCAGTTTCCTTCAATGCCTTACTGTTGTCAGGCTTTACTTTTCTAATCTTATTTCTGAAATGTTTTCCCGACCCATCATGTGTCTTCCTTTCATTTGACATTATTTCTTGAGATGCGCAGTTCTGAGACTTTAATGTCGACTGTCTGACATTTTCCTCCAGCTGTAACCAACTGCAGGGTCAATTTCTCCGACCCGGAGGGCTACATTGATTCTTCAGATGACCCTCCGCTTCCAGAAGCATCATTCCTGCAGTGCACCTACACAGTGACTGTGTACACGGGCTACGGCGTGGAGCTGCAGGTGCGGCCTATTTTCAGATCATTTGATACTGTTGCTTTTGTTAATTACTGCTACCCCACAAAACATAAGCGACTGTGCTAGGTCTTGGGATAAAATGGGCACCTGTTAATGCATGAATCTCTTTAACAGCTATGTTAACACACTGCGTAATCTGACAAATAACCAGATGCAGTACACCGAACACAGCCCGCGGCCCACAGGGAGTTATCTGGAAATGCAATCTGCTGCCTAACAAGCTTTTTCTGCAATGCAATTTCATTTCTCCTGCGCCTTGCACATTTTACCAACACTCTCGGATATAGGTGACTGCGCCTAACAACCCTGGGCCCGGTCGAATACGTCCTCTAGTGGCAGATTGTGTATTTTCATGCATCTAATAATTACCAGAGTTAAATACTTCGGGCAGGCTGCAGCATTCTCCCTGAGATCCGCAGGCAGATGTTAATGAGAAAACTGGAGCTCTGTGGTGCCGTGCTGCTGCAGTGGCTGCAAACAGCCTCACATAATCCCGTGTCCACGTTCAGTCTCCCGCTGCAGATGATTTGCCGCCGCAATATAATCTCTAATTACCACTGTAATCTGAGGCAAAGGCCTGATGCCAGAGAGCGTGTGTTAAAAAAATCCTTCTTGTGGGATTAAAACACTTCGAATTAATTTGGTATGCATACTGTACTCATGCTTTCTTTATGAGACTTGATGAGATACGGATAATCTGTGCTGCTTGTGCTTTATGCTTTAAAGAAAACAACATACCATAGTAAACAACACACACTACACTATTATACTATGGTGTACCATACTAAACTACATACACTGAACTGTACTGTGCTATGCAGCACTATACCATACTACACCAAACAGGACAATGGTACACTATTCTATACTACATACTATAGCAAACTACACTACTACACCATACCGTACTACACTACATACACTGTACTATACTGTGCTATGCTGCACTATACCATACTACACCAAACAGGACAATGCTATACTATACTATGCTACATACTACAGCAAACTACACTACTACATCATAACGTACTACACTACATAAACTGACTGTACTGTGCTATACTACACTATACCATACTACACCAAACAGGACAATACTACACTATACTATACTACATACTATAGCAAACTACACTACTACACCATACCGTACTACACTACATACACTGTACTATACTGTGCTATGCTGCAATATACCATACTACACCAAACAGGACAATGCTATACTATACTATGCTACATACTACAGCAAACTACACTACTACATCATAAATACTACACTACATACACTGACTGTACTGTGCTATACTACACTATACCATACTACACCAAACAGGACAATACTACACTATACTATACTACATACTATAGCAAACTACACTACTACACCATACCGTACTACACTACATACACTGTACTATACTGTGCTATATTGCACTATACCATACTACACCAAACAGGACAATACTACACTATACTATACTACATACTATTGCAAACTACACCACTACACCATACCGTACTACACTACATACACTGAACTATATTGTGCTATGCTGCACTATACCATACTACACCAAACAGGACAATACTACACTATACTATACTACATACTATAGCAAACTACACTACTACATCATAACGTACTACACTACATACACTGTACTATACTGTGCTATGCTGCACTATACCATACTACACCAAACAGGACAATAGTACACTATTCTATACTACATACTATAGCAAACTACACTACTACACCATACCGTACTACACTACATACACTGTACTATACTGTGCTATACCATACTACACCAAACAGGACAATGCTATACTATACTATGCTACATACTACAGCAAACTACACTACTACATCATAACGTACTACACTACATACACTGACTGTACTGTGCTATACTACACTATACCATACTACACCAAACAGGACAATACTACACTATACTATACTACATACTATAGCAAACTGCACTACCACACCATACCGTACTACACTATATACACTGTACTATACTGTGCTATGCTGCACTATACCATACTACATCAAACAGGACAATACTATACTATACTACATACTACAGCAAACTACACTACTACATCATAACGTACTACACTACATACACTGACTGTACTGTGCTATACTTCACTATACCATACTACACCAAACAGGACAATACTACACTATACTACACTACATACTATAGCAAACTACACTACTACACCATACCGTACTACACTACATACACTGTACTATACTGTGCTATGCTGCACTATACCATACTACACCAAACAGGACAATACTACACTATTCTATACTACATACTATAGCAAACTACACTACTACATACTGTACTACACTACATACACAGAACTGTACTGTGGTATACTACACTATACCATACTACACCAAACAGGGCAATACTACACTATACTTTACTATACTACATACTATAGCAAACTACACTACTACATCATACCATACTACACTACATACACTGAACTGTGCTGTGGTGTACTACATTATGCCATACTACAACAAACAGGACAATACTACACTATACTATACTACATATCATAGTAAACTACACACAATACAATACTATATATGGTATACCACACTACACTACAAACACTGAACTGTACTATATTGTGCTATACTGCACTATACCATACTACACCAAACAGGACAATCCTCACTACACTATACTACATACTATAGCAAACTACACTACATACACTGTACTATACTGTGCTATGCTGCACTATACCATCTACACCAAACATGACAATACCACACTATACTATACTACATACCAAAGCAAACTACATACACTACACTACTATAATACGATATACTACACTACATTATACCTTACTACACCACATACACGGAACTGTATTTTACTGTGCTATACTACACTATACCATACTACACTATAATATACTACATACCATAGCAAACTACACACACTATACTATGGTATACTACACCAAACCTTACTACACTATATACACTGAACTGTATTGTGGTATACTGCACTATACCATACTACACCAAACAGGACAATACTACACTATATTATACTATACTACATACCATAGCAAACAACACACACTACACAACTATACTATAGTATACCACACCATTCCATACTACACTACATACACTAAACTGTACTGTCGTATACTGCACTTTACCATCTATACCAAACAGTACAATACTACACTATACTATACTACATACCATAGCAAACTACACACACTATACTGGTATACTATGGTATACCATACTACACTACAAACACTGAACTGTACTGTATTGTGCTATACTGCACTATACATTACTACACCAAACAGGACAATACTACACTACACTATACTACATCCTATAGCAAACTACACTACTACACCATACCGTACTACACTACATACACTGTACTATACTGTGCTATGCTGCACTATACCATCTACACCAAACATGACAATACCACACTATACTATACTACATACCAAAGCAAACTACATACACTACACTATTATAATACGATATACTACACTACATTATACCTTACTACACCACATACACGGAACTGTATTTTACTGTGCTATACTACACTATACCATACTACACTATAATATACTACATACCATAGCAAACTACACACACTATACTATGGTATACTACACCAAACCTTACTACACTATATACACTGAACTGTATTGTGGTATAATGCACTATACCATACTACACCAAACAGTACAATACTACACTATACTATACTACATACCATAGCAAACTACACACACTATACTATGGTATACTACACCAAACCTTACTACACTATATACACTGAACTGTATTGTGGTATAATGCACTATACCATACTACACCAAACAGTACAATACTACACTATACTATACTACATACCATAGCAAACTACACAAACAACACTACTATACTATAGTATACCACACCATACCATACTACACTACATACACTAAACTGTACTGTCGTATACTGCACTTTACCATCTACACCAAACAGTACAATACTACACTATACTATACTACATACCATAGCAAACTACACACACTATACTGGTATACTATGGTATACCATACTACACTACAAACACTGAACTGTACTGTATACTGCACTATACATTACTACACCAAACAGGACAATACTACACTATACTATACTACATCCTATAGCAAACTACACTACTACATCATACTGTACTACACTACATACACTGAACTGAATTGTGGTATACTACACTATACCATACTACACCAAACATGACAATACTACACTATACTTTAATGCATACCATAGCAAACTACACACACTATAGTATTATACTATGGTTTACCACACCATACCATACTACACTACAAACACTGAACTGTACTATACTGTGCTATACTACACTATACTATACTACACACCATAGCAAACTACACAAACAACACTACTATACTATGGTTTACCACACCATACCATACTACACTACATACACTGAACTGTACTATAACTGGACAATCCTACACTATACTACACTACATACCGTAGCAAACTACATACACTATATGTAGTATACTATTCAGAACTATACTACAAAACCGTTCTATATAAAACTGTACTAGACTTTATTACAATAAAACTGTACTATACATTATATAGTACACTACACCACAATACACACTAAACTATACTATTTTTGGTATACTGTACCATTGCATATTACACTGTACCAAACTATGCTATACTACACTACACAATATATCATTCAATGCTACACTACACTGTACCATACTATACTATACTACACTAAACTGTAGTGTACTGCACTATGCTGTTTTCACTATACTACACCATACTACACAACACACACTACACTGTACTACTATGCTATACTTCACTACACAGTACCATACCAATGCAATCTTGGCATTTTATTGTTGTAGGTCAAGAGTGTGAACCTGTCAGAGGGCGAGCAGCTGTCAATCAGAGGGGTTGATACAAGCGGAGCCCTGCTCATACTAGCCAATCAGACACTTCTGGTGGAAGGTCAGGTGATCCGTAGTCCAACCAATACAATCTCTGTGTTTTACCGGTCTTCTCCAGAGGGGGCCGTCGGCATGTTCCAGTTACATTACCAAAGTGAGTCCTTTTTTGAAAAATAGATACTTATGGAGCATACTTATATACCGTATGTATATACAGATGCTTATTTTCATCTTAATGCAGATTACAGCAATTTACAGTCAAATTATCATCCTGGGTTAAAC